>NW_016107378.1:2558904-2565731 GCF_001604975.1 Cebus imitator | reverse complement strand
TGCAGTCCTCTGCTATCTACTCTCCTCGCATTTTGGGGTGGCTTACTGCATACCCCCAAGTAAGAACCTGCAGTCAAGAGGCAATTTGCTGGGGTGCTGGGGCTTCTTCCATTATAAAACAAACTAGGATTCCTACCCCAGTTCCATCACTTACTGGCTGTGTGTGACCTTGGATGAGTTGCTTAACCTCCTGAGCCTAGTTTTCTCGGCTGAAATGCAGAATTGACAGCATCACAATTTTAAATTGCTACTACTGTTATCCTTCAGTTACAACTGGGGCCTAGGGTACAAAGGAAAGCAGCAAGTAAGCAGAGGAAATTTAGGCACTAAACCCAAGTCATCAAGTTTGCCGCTTTTTAACATTGGTTATGCTTAACTAAAGAGTTAGACCAGTTAGTTAGTGGTGGCTCACGCCTGTTAATCCCAGCACTTTGGGAGGCCAAGGCGGGCGGATCACCTGAGGTCAGTTGGAGACCAGCCTGGCCAACATGGTGAAACCCCATCTCTACTAAAAATGCAAAAATTAGCCGGGCGTGGTAGCACATGCTTGTAATCCCAGCTACTTGGGAGGCTGAGGCAGGAGAATCACTTGAGCCCAGGAGGCGGAATTTAGAGTGAGCCAAGATCATCCCATTGCATGAGCGAGACTTCGTTTCCAAAAAAAAAAAAAAAAAAAAAAGAGTTATAAGTCTAATTATTTCGGAGCAAGCAGACCTTTTGCCAGCCTCAAAAAAAAATGTATATTATGTACAAGGTCTCTCTTTCTACCCATACAGAGAAATAGACTTACCTAAAAGAAAAATAAATGCATCTGGAGAATCGGTGGCACCTGGAGCTAAGAGAGATCTTGAGCTCCTCAAGGAGAGGTGGCCCTTGCCCAGTCTCACAGGGAAGACCAGGTCCTTGCCCTAGGAAGACTGCTAGTCTATAGAGGCCCCATATTTAACCTCAGGAGCCCGATGGAGGAGAGCCATGCAGTCTTGGTGTGAGCAATAGCGTCTTCTCTGCAGGCATTGCTGTGTCTGCTCCTTCTGTTTGGTCAATCAGCAAGCAGGGACAGAGATGTTGTCGTCATTCACAACTCTGTTATACCTGTGTCAATGCATATTAGAAGGCCAGTTTCTGAGGATGTGACTCAAGAATTTGTTTTTTGAAGACTTCAAATATTTTTGGTACAGTTTAGATTTACGTAAAACATTGAGACAATACTACAGAGTTCACACATATCCCACATCCAGTTTCCCCTATTATTTTTATTTTAAATTTTGAGACAGGGGCTCTCTCTCTGTCACCCAGGCTGAAGTGCAGTGGTGGGATCTTGGCTCACTGCAACCTCTGTCTCCTGGGCTCAAGCCATCCTCCCACATCAGCCTCCTAAGTAGCTGGGACTACAGGCGCATACCACCATGCCCAACTAATATTTTTATTTTTGGTAGATGTGGAGTCTCGCTGCGTTACCCAGGCTGGCCTTGAACTCCCGGGCTCGTGCAGTCTGCCTGCCTCGACTTCCCAGAGTGTTGGGATTACAGACATGAGCCACAGAGCCAGTTTCTCCTATTATTAACAGCTTTTATTTCTATGGTACATTTGTTACAATTAACTGATATTGATATTTGGTATGGTATATTTGTTACAACCTGATATTGATACATTGTTTTTAACTAAAGAACATAGTTTATTAAGATTCTCTTAGTGTTTATTTAATGTCCTTTTTCTGTCCCAGGATCCCAACCAGAATACCAAATTACATTTATATCTCTTTTTTTTTTTATATAATACCACCAAAAATGGGCTTGAAATGACATTACATTTGTTTGTTGTGTGTCCTGAGTCTCCCATTGTCTGTGACATTTGCTACAAACTTCCTTATTTTTGGTGACCTTGAGAGTTTTGAGGAATACTGGTCAGACATATTGTGAAATTCCCCTCTACTGGAATTTGTCTCACATTTTTCTCATGATTGGCCTTGTCGGTTGTGAAGAGGAAGACCACGGAAGTTTACTTTTGAAGTGCCATTTTTATCACATCATATCAAGCATCTGTAATATCAACATGACTTATCACTGTCGAAACTAACCTTGATCACCTGTATTGTTTGTCGGGCTTCTCCACTCTAAAGTCGCCCATTTTCCTCCTTTTCATGGTGTCCTCTAGGAAGGAAGTCACTGAGCAGCCCACAGTGGAGCCCAGGATTTTGGGACCAGTCTGGGCAACATAGTGAGACCCGATCTCTAAAAAACAAAATTAGCTGGGCATGGTGGGATGTGCCTGTAGTGCCAGCTACTTGGGGTGCTGAGACAGGAGAATTGCTTGAGCCCAGGACATCAAGGCTGCAGTGAGCTGAGATCATGCACTGTCTTCTAGCCTGGGCAACACAGCCAGACCCTGTCTCAAAAATAAATAAAAATACGGTTTGAAACACATGTAGGCCTGGGTTCCTACCCTACCTCCATTATTCACTGGCTGTGTTTGACCTTGGATAAGCTGCTTAACCTGAGCCTCAGTTTTCTCAGCTGAAATATAGAGCTAATGTCACTACCTGCTGCTTAAGGTTAGTAAATAACAGGCACATGGTAAGTCCTCCATGAATAAAAGTTGTTATCGTTAGTCTGCCCTTCAAGTTCCTTCTGGATCTGACTCCAGATCCAGCCTCCACTCTTCAAGGTAACAAGACAACAGGCTTGTGTGGCAGATGTTCCTGCACTAAGTCACCTTCTCACTGGTCACCTTCTCTCCGCCACCGATCCAGCATTCTCTTCCACTTCTGCCTCAGTCACACAGTACTTCAGCGAAACACATGGCCTGCTAAAGTGCCCTCCGCCGATGCACACATCTGCACAACCTCATTCTCTCAAACCCACCTTAAGCACCACTTCCTCTGTGACACCGCCCAAGAGAGCCAAGCAAGAAGTCCCCTCTTCTCCTGGGAACTGCCACAGCACCCACTCCACTGTGTTCCCTCATCTTCTGCAGCCCTCATCACTTTCAACCTGGTGTCAATGCAAGGTGCACTGTTCTTTCCCTGAACAATTCTCGGTTTTGTTCATCTTTCTCTCCCACCTGCACACACTGGGCTCAGTGCAAGTTTGTGGTCTTGTTTGCATCTGTGGTAAGTTTTGACAAGACAAAGGAAGTAGGGGAAATGCCATATCCTGAGTGCTAACTGGGCCTAACTGGGCAGCCTGTGAGGGCTGAACTTCGCAGAGCTTGAGAGGCTGACCCTAGGTCACTTCCACTACTTTATATGTATCGACATTTTTTATTGTGGCAAAATATACATGACAATGAAATTTACCATTTTAACCATCTTAATGCATTTTTTTTTTTTTTTTTTTTTTTTTGAGACAGGGTCTCCCTCTGTCACCAGGCTGTACTGCAGTGGTGCCATCTTGGCTCACTGCAACCTCTGCCTCCAGGTTTCAAGCAATTCTCCCTGCCTCAGCCTCCAGAGTAGCTAGGATTACAGGCACATGTTATCACGCCCGGCTAATTTTTTGTATTTTAACTAGAGATGGGGTTTCACCATGTTGGCCAGGCTGGTCTCGAACTTCTAACCTCAAGTGATCCACCTACCTCAGCCTTCCAAAGTTCTGGGATTACAAGCGTGAGCCACCGCACCTGGCCTGCATTTTCTTTAGTTCAATGCATTAAGTGCATTCACATTGTTGCACAACCATCACCACCATCCATCTCCAGAACTCTTTTTCGTCTTCCCAAACTGAAACCCCATACCCAATAAACAACAACTTCCCATGCCCTTTAACCCCATCCCTGGCAACCACCATTCTACTTTCTGTCTTTATGAGTTTGACTACTCTGGGTACCTTACCTAGGTAGAATTACACAGTATTTATCCTTTAGTGACTGGCTTATTTTACTTAGCCTAATGTCTTCAAGGTTCATATTCCATTATAATAGACTATGGTATGTATCTGCCACATTGTGTTTATACATTCATCTGTTGGTGGGCACTTGGGTTGCTTCCCCTTTTTGGCTATTGTGAATAACACTGCTACGAACATGGGTGTATAGATATCTGTTTACGTCTCTACTTACAGTTCTGTTGAATATATACCTGTAATGGAATGACTGGATCTTATGGTAATTCTCTGTGTCATTTTTCAAGGAATCACCGTACCATTTTCAACAGCTACTGTTTTATATTCCCACCAGCAATGCACCAAGGTTTCCATTTCTCCACATCCTTGTCACCGCTTGTTATTTTCTGTTTGCTTGTGCGTGGTTTTTTTGATCATAGCTATCCTATCCTGGTGTGAAGTGGTATCTCATTGTGGTTTTGATTTGCAGTTTTCTGATGATTAGTGATGTTTAGCATCTTTTCATGTGCTTACTGGTCATTTGTATATCTTCCTTGGAAAAATATCTATTCAAGGCATTTGCTGATTTTTTAAATCAGGCTGGGTTGTTTGTTTCTTTGTTGTGGAGCTCTTTATGTATTCTGGATATCAGTCCTTTACCAGATAACAATTGCAAATATTTTCTCTGTGGATTGGCTTTTTACTCTGTTGATTATGTCCTTTGAAGGCACAGAAGTTTTTAATTTTAATGTTCAATTTATATTTTTTTGCATGTGTGCTTTTGGTGTCATATTCAAGAAATCATTGCCAAATCAATGTCATAAAGTTTTCCCCCTATGTTTTCTTCTAAAATTTTATGGTTTTAGCTCTTATATTTTAAGTCTTTCATCCATTTTGAGATACTTTTTGGTCTATCATATAAGGCTACGTGTACAACTTTATTCTTTTGCATGTGAATAGTATGCCTGCCTGCCTTTCTCTCTCTCTCTCTCTTTCTTTCTTTTTCTTTCCTTCCTTCCTTCTTTCTTTCCTTCCTTTCCTTCTTTTCTTCCTTATTTCCTTCTCTATCTCTCTCTTTCCCTCCCTCCCTCCCTCCCTTCCTCCCTCCCTCCCTCCCTTCCTCCCTCCCTCCCTCCCTTCCTCCCTCCCTTCCTTCCTTCCTTCTTTCTGTCTTTCTGTCTTTCTTGCTCTGTCACCCAGGCTGGAATGTAGTGCTGTGATCTCAGTTCACTGCAACCTCCACCTCCCAGGTTCTTGTGATTCTCCTGCCTCAGTCTCCCGAGTAGCTGAGACTATAGGTTTGTGCCACCACGCCCAGCTAATTTTTGCATTTTTAGTAGAGACGAGGTTTTACCATGTTGGCCAGGCTGGTCTCAAATTCCTGACCTCAAGTGATCCACCTGCCTTGGCCTCCCAAAGTGCTGGGATTACAGGCATGAGCCACCACACTTGGCCGCATGTCTGTCTTTATGCAAATACTACGTTGCTTTGATTGCTGTAGCTTTGTAGTAAGTTTTGAAATCAGGATGTGCGAGTCCTCCAGATTTGTTCTTTTTCATGATTATTTTGTCTGTTTGGGGTCCCTTGGGATTGCTTATGAATATTAGGGTGGATTTTTCTATTTCTGCAAAAAAAATTAATTGAGATTTTGATAGAGATTACATTGACTCTGTAGATCACTTTGGGTAGTACTGACATCTCAATATTAGGTCTTCCAAGCCATCATGGGATGTCTTTCCATTTGCTTATGTCTACTTTAGCTTCTTTCACCAATGTTTTGTAGTTTTGGGTATAGAAGACATTCACCTCCTCGATTAAGTTTATTCCTAAATCTTATGCTCTTTTCTATACTCACTTTCATTCCTGAGACTGTTGATACATTTAGAAATGAAGAAATGCAAAATAGCATACTACTATGGTAGTTAATTTGAACTGTTTGGTCCCTTCGGTGTGTCTCAGAGACAATGTATATAGACAATGATAGTATTATAAAGAGTCAAAAGCCTAGGTTTAAGTCATTTCAAAAATGTGAGCCCCTATCCATTCATCCCACTGTGATTGTAGGAAAGGGTTGGGGGTTCCTCTTCTGGGGGTAGGAATGGGAATAGCCTAATATTCCCTCAGGTGAGCCCTCCCGAGTGCCAGCAAAGACTTGTCATTACCATAGGCCTAATCAAGACATCTTCCCAGAAAGTGATCTGAGAACATTCAGGTGTCTTAAAGCCCTAGCCTAGAGCCCCAACATTATGGAGACTGAAGTAGAAACAGTCACTCAGAGCTACAGAAGAAAGAGAGCCATCAGCTCACCCATCCCCACCATCCTGCTCACCCTGCGGGGATTTTGTTGTCTGTGTTTCTGGCCCACCTCGGTTTCAGTTTGAAGAACTGTGCTGAGGACAAAAGTGAGGGACGCAGTGTGATGGCCGGCCCCCACTCAGGCATTTCCCCACTCCCCCAGAAAGCGTTTAAATGGCAGGCCTTTCCTCTTCTGTCCCTCAACAGTTTGGGGGCTTTCTTGCCCTCAGGATAGCTGGGAAACTGTGTTCTTTTTCAGGCATTGAGTTGATTTTGCATCTTGTTTTTCTGGCCTCTGGGGATACATGTGCGACACAGACACACATGCGCGTACACCCACCTCTGTATCCAAATGTCTGCAGAATTCATAGGCGCCAGTGTCTAGAGACAGGCTCTGTCTCCTTTTCTCTCTTCTTTCTACCTCCTACTCTTCCTGCTGAAGCCTGTTGTTGTCTTATCCAAAGCCGGAAGCCCCCCTCTGTCACAGGGCCAACTTCCCGGCCACTTGTTCCCCTCCAGCTGCTGCTCCTGCAGGCCCAGCCAACTCCTATTTCCATAGCAACTGAAACTCATTTTTCCATTTCTGCATTTCTACTTTGGAAGGAAAACCATAAGTCTTTTTTTTTTTTAATTGGGATCCCAGCAATATTTTTTTCCAATTTAAAAAATACATGTAAAATTTATCACCATAACTTTTTTTTTCTTTTTCTTTTT
>NW_016107378.1:2539829-2558764 GCF_001604975.1 Cebus imitator | reverse complement strand
CCCCCCGCTGCCCCACCTCACCCCACCCCACCATGACCAGCTTTTTAATTTTTTGTAGAAACAGGATCTTAATATATTGCCAGTCTCAAACTCCTGGGCTCAAGCAGTCCTCCTGCCTGGGCCTCCCAAAATGCTGGGATTATAGGTATGAGCCACCATGTCCAGCCTGTAACCATTTTTTTTTGAAACAGACTCTAGTTCTATCACCCAGGCTAGAATGCAGTGGCACAGTCTCAGCCTTACTGCAAACTCTGCCTCCCAGGTTCAAGTGATTCTCCTGCCTCAGCCTCCTGAGTAGCTCGAACTACAGGCACCTGCAACCATGCCCAGCTAATTTTTGTCTTTTTAGTAGAGACGTGATTTCAACATGTTGGCCAGGCTGGTCTTGAATGCCTGACCTCAGGTGATCCGCCCACCTTGGTCTCCCAAAGTGCTGGAATTATAGGCTTCAGCCACCATGCCTGGCCATCCCTATAACCACTTTCAAGTATATGGTTCAGTGATGTTAAACATATTCACAGTGGTGTGTAACCATCACCACTATCTATCTCCAGACTTCTTTTCATCTTGTAAAACCAGAACCCTGTACCCGTTAAATACTAACCTTCTATTTTCGCCTCCCCGTATCCCTGGCAACAGCCAATCTGCTGTGTGTCTCTATGAATTTGACTGCTCTGAGTGCCTCATACAAGTGGAATCATACACTATTTGTTTTTTGGTGACTGGCTAATTTTACTTAGCATAATGTCCTCAAGGTCCATCCATGTTGTAGCATATGTCAGCATTTCCTTCCTTTTAATGCTGAATACCATTCCATCGTATATGCTGACGTACCACAGTCTTATCCATTTGTCTGCGGATGTTCACTTGGATTGCTTCTACCTCTTGACTATTGTGAATGATGCTGCTATGAATGTGAACGTCCAGATATCTCTTTGAGATCTGTTTTTAAGTTTTTTGAATATATATCCAGAAATGGAACTGCTAGATCATATGGTGATGTGGTTTGGCTCTGTGTCCCTATCCAAATGTCAGCTTGAATTGTAGTCCCATAATTCTCACGTGTGGTGGGAGAGGCCCAGTTGGAGAGAATTTGAATCACGGGATGGTTTCCCCTATACTGTTCTCGTGGTAATGAATAAGTCTCACGAGATCTGATGGTTTATCAGGGGTTTCCGCTTTTGCATCTTTCTCATTTTCTCTCCCACCACGTAAGAAGTGCCTTTCACCTCCCACCATGATTCTGAGGCCTCCCCAGCCATGTGGAACCATAAGTCCAATTAAACCTCTTTTTCTTCCCAGTTTCAGGTATGTCTTTATTAGCATTGTAAAAATTGGACTAATACAGTATATTGGTACCAGTAGAGTGGGGTGTGGCAGAAAAGACAACTGAAAATGTGGAAGCAACTTTGGAACTGGGTAACAGGCAGAGATCGGAAGAGTTTGGAGGGCTCAGAAGAAGACAGGAAAATGTGGGAAAGTTTGGAACCTCCTAGAGACTTGTTGAATGGCTTTGACAAAAATGCTGATAGTGATATGGACAATAAGGTCCAGGCTGAGCGGTCTCAGATGGAGATGGGGAACTTGTCGGGAATTGGAACAAAGGTGACTTGTGTTTTAGCAAAGAGAGTGGCGGCATTTTGTCCCTGCCCTAGAGATCTGTGGAACTTTGAACTCGAGAGAGATGATTATGTAAGGATTAAATCAGGCTAATTGATGAATTCCATACCTCATACATTTATCTCTTTTTGAGGTAAAACATTTGAAATCTACTTTGGCAGTTTTGAAACATACAGTGTGGCCAGGTGCAGTGGCTCACCCCTGTAATCCTAACACTTTGACAGGCTAAGTAGGGTGGATGACTTGAGGTCAGGAGTTCAAGATCACCCTGGCCAACATGGCAAAATTCTGTCTCTACTAAAAATACAAAAATTAGCCGGTTGTGGTGGTGCACATCTGTAGTCCCAGCTACTTGGGAGACTGAGACAGGAGAATCTCTCTTGAACCCTGGAGGTGGCAGTTGCAGTGAGCTGAGATCGCACCACTGCACTACAGTCTGGGCTACAAAGCAAGACCCTGTCTCAAAAAAAGAAAAAGGAAAAAGAAATATACAGTGCATTTTTATTTATCATAGTCACCATTCTGTGTAATAGATCACTTAAGTTTATGTCTCCTATGTAACTGAAACTTTGTACTTGCTATGGTTTGAATATTTCCTCCAAAAGTGATGCTGAAATTTAATTGCCATTGTGACAGTATTACAAGGTGGGACCTTTAAGAGGTGATTAGGTCATAAGAGCAGAGTCTTTTTGAATTGATTAATGATGTTTTCACAGGAGGGGGTTAGTTACCTTGGGAGTAAGGAGGATGAAGTTTGGCCTTGTTTCCCTTTATCTGTCTCTTGTACTCACTTGCCATTCCACCTTTCCCCATGGGATGACACAGCACAAAGGTCCTCTCAAGATGCTGGTGGTATGCCATTGGACTTCCCAGCCTCCAGAACTGTGAGTTAAATACATTTCTGTTCATTGTAAATTACTAGTCTGTTGTATTCTGTTATAGCAACATAAAACAGACTAACACAGTATTATTTGATCATGTCTATTTTTTTCTTTTCTTGCCTGTGCCCATAATAATCTTTTAAAAGAAAATAAAATGAGCCCCATCTGGCATAGTCAACTTGGACTATACAGAATTCCTAGCTCCCCAACAATCTTGGTCCCTTAGAGACCCTTACTGCTTCCCTCTCCACCTCCATTCCCTTAACTCTTCATGGCTTCTGGCCGGGAAGCAGATTTGAAGAGAAGTCTGTGTGGATTCTTTCTCCCCTTAAATTAATCCAAGATAACATTGTGCTTTACCAATTCAGAGAAGGGCAAGAGGTCTGAGGCACTGTTACATTGTATCATGTGATGCTAACCAGCATCACCAGAGTTATCTGCTTATTTACCCTCCTCCTACCTGGACAGGTCAAAGGTTGCCTGAATATGCCATTATGTCATCTTTCAAAGTGAAGCTCCCACTCTGCAGCCCTTGGGCCACATGAATCCTAGGTCAGTTGAGCAAGATTTGATGACTATACTTTCAGTATGGTTGTTTGGCTGGCATTGTACGTACAGGAGCATTGGAGTATGGAGGGACCTGGGAAAGCTTTTCCCTCTCCTACCCCTCAAAAGACTTTCCTTACCGACCTGGTCCATATTCAGTGGCAAACTTCTACCATTGGCTGATCATGCCATTGGGCTCCCAGATTGCTTTCTATTAAAACTGCAAAGTGCATGTTAAGCCTAGGTCAGCTTGGATACCTCCACCCCTAGAGCTGTATCTTGCACACCTTAAGTGCTAATACGGTGTTTGCTGGATTGAATTAATGACTTAGCATAAAATGGTTCAGCAGATGACTTTCTAATCTGACATCTGGCCAGAAACACTTCTAGAACTGAGTTCTGTTTAGGCACTGTGGTATAATACAAAATTATGTTTGGTCTTTGTCTCTGGTTCCTGGCACGCAGCTCTTAAATCTCTGGGAATTTTCTGAATGGTAGGAGTATCTTTTGTTATTCATAATAAGCCCCCTTTCCATTACACCTCAGTTTATGTTAGTGAGGTATCTTTTGATGGGAGTCCTAGATAGCCTCAGGGTGTGGCTGGTCACCGAAAAGACCACACTGGAACTTTTTTTTTTTTTTTTTGAGACGGAGTTTCGCTCTTGTTACCCAGGCTGGAGTGCAATGGCGCGATCTCGGCTCACCGCAACCTCCGCCTCCTGGGTTCAGGCAATTCTCCTGCCTCAGCCTCCTGAGTAGCTGGGATTACAGGCACGCGCCACCATGCCCAGCTAATTTTTTGTAGTTTTAGTAGAGACGGGGTTTCACCATGTTGACCAGGATGGTCTCGATCTCTTGACCTCATGATCCACCCGCCTCGGCCTCCCAAAGTGCTAGGATTACAGGCTTGAGCCACCGCGCCCGGCCACACTGGAACTTTTAGCCCCACCTACTGACCAGCCCCTAGAAAGGGACTTGAGGGGCGATGCCAGAGACGAAGCTCTATGAAAACTCTTGAACAATGAGATTTGAGGAGCATCTGGGGTGGGGTGAACACTTGGAGGAACTAGGAAGGTGGTGCTCCCAGAGAGAGCATGGAAGCTCTCTCTACCCCCAGCATACCCTACCCTCTGCATCTCTTCCATCTAGCTGTTCCTGACTTGTGTCCTTTATAGGAAACTAGTAAACATAAGGAAAGTGTTTCCCTGCATTCTGTGAGCCTTTCTAGAAAATTATTGAATGTGAGGAGGGGGTCATGGGGGACCCCTGAATTTATAGCTGGTTGGTCAGAAGTCCCAGAGGTCTGGGACTTTCAACTGGCATCTGAAGTGGGAGTAATCTGTGCAACTAAGCCCTTAACCTGTGGAATCTCCAGGTAGTTAGTGTTAGAATTGAATTAAATTATAGGACACCAGCTGGTGTTGGAGAATTGGTTGCAATGGGGGAAAAAAAACCCCACACATTTGTTATCAGAAGTATTCTGTGGGCAGAAACAGATCTTAGGAGACATATTTTGTCAAGAAGCGTTTCTTCTTTTTTTCATTAACCACTTTTTCTGATCATCCCTTCCCTGTACCCTACTCACACCCTCATCAACATGGATAATTGAGAGGCATATGCAAAGTGCAGGAATCAGTTTCTAGCACAGCAGTTTGTTATTACAGTTGCTCAGGAAATATGTGTTCTGGGAAAATAAGGAGTGTCACTCTACACCTCCAAGGGGGAGACAGTGTTTGTCTAAACACAGGTCTTTGTCTCTACAACATGCTACCCCACCCACCCCTGCTGCCCAAGTGAGCTGGGCTTTTTGAGTCATTCGTGTTGTGTTTTTGAACACAACGAGGGGGAAGAGCTCCCACAGTCTGTTCAGTTCTCACTATAAGAAATACAAGCTGCGTTTGACTGAATGACAAAAAGAAATCTGTTGAGCCAGGAAGCATAGTAAATACCGTGACTCTCTGCAAATGTGCACAGCCCAAACGGCTTTTTCCAGTCTGGAAAAATGAAGAGATTTGTCTGTGCGAAAACCAGCCAAGTCTCCACCCCTCTCCCTTTCTACTGCTCCACCCCCACCTCCTGGCAAGGCCTCTTACCCTGCCCCAGACATTCAGTCATCAGCTTTCATCCTCTGTGACTTGCATTGCCCCAGGAAATAACATTGCCCAGCTCTGGGGAGATATACCAGCCTCTTCCAAGCATCTTTTAGGGATGTCTGGCTGGCTGAGTTTTGCCAGTCATCTCTGACCTTGGCCAGTGCTGTCTCACAGCAAAGTTGTACTTTAGGCAAGATGGGTCTGGTGTCTTATTCCTTGTTCATTCCCTACCTTCTCCTTCCCAGTCCAGTCTTCCCCCTTTTGCTTTGAAAGAACCTTTGTCCCATCCCTACTTCTATCAGGCAGTGTTCAGAGAGAAGATTTGCCAAAGATAAGGTTTTAAAAGCATTTGCTCTCTGCTAGTACAGAGCATGGAGGTAGGATGGAAAACCTCCAAGGAACTCTCAGAGGCAAGCAGTTCAGGACAATCATTGGTGGGTACAGAGTTTCTAGGTGGGAGGGACTTACAGGGAGAATCTGGTTCTGCACCTTGTCTTAAAGATACATTTGCAAAACAACTATGCTGTTTTGTCTTTGATGGTATGTTTTGGGAGGTTGTAGCTGACAAAGACTATGGGGCAATAAAGCACCCACCCAAGCCCCTGGAGCACTGGACAAACATCACACCTGCAGTTCACTGTATTAGGAAGGGCACTAGAATTGGAATCAGAATTTCCATGGGTTTGAACCCTGGCTCCTATGAGTAGGCATGTCTCATTCGCCGCTCTATCCACAGTGCCAAGCATAATCCTGCCAATAGCAGGCCAGCAGGTGCTTTTTTGTCCCTCAGGTTGGGGGTTTGCCCTGTTGTCCAGGCTAGAGTACAGTGGCATGATAATGGTTCACTGCAGTCTCAAATTCCTGGGCTCAAGCAATCCTCTTACCTCAGCCTCCTGAGTAGCTGGGACTACAGGTGCATGCCATCATGCTTGGCTAATTTTTTAAAAGAAAATTTTATAGAGATGGTGTTTCACTATGTTGCCCAGGCTGGTAAGTGCTCTATTCATATTTGTCAAGTTTGTGAATGAAGGAATAAACCAATAACCTTGAATACTTTTCCTCTTTGGGCATCAGTTTCTTCCTCTATAAAAACAATATTTAAAAAAAAAAAAACCTAACACCGACTCTGCCTACCTCGCCAGGTTAGTGTGTGTGTGTGTGTGTGTGTGTGTGTGTGTATGAGAGAGAGAGAGAGAGAGAGAAAGGATAAAATATGTAAATGTTCTTTGTCTCCTGAATACTGGAATTTAAAAGTCACTTTGTCTCAGGCTCTGTGCTTTAACCTTGGTGTTGATGTTACTTATCAGGAAGAAGGACTATTTTCTAGTGTCTGGTAAACACTTAGTTCTCCATTCTATATTCTAAGTATCTTAAAGACAGGAGAACATTTTATATATTAATTAATTCATTCATTCATTCATGTATGTCAGGATCTCACCCTGTTCATCTAGGCTGGAGTGCAGTGGCGTGATCTTGGCTCACTGCAGCCTTGACCTCCCCTGTTCAAGCAATCCTCCCACCTCAGCCTCCTGAGTAGCTGGGACTACAGGCCTTTGCCACCACACTCAACTAATTTTTACATTTGTCTGGGTAAAGACAGGGTTTCATCATGTTTCTCAGTCTGGTCTCAAACTCCTAGACTCAATCGATCTTCCCACCTCTGCCTCCTGAAGTGTTGGGATTACAGGCGCCAGCCACCACACCCAGCCTATTTTAAATGCTATTAACCAATCAGTTTAAATTTGAGAACAAAGATTTTTAAGGTTCTCAGCCTCAGCTTATAGCCACTGTCCTGCTAGTCCCTTACTTGGCTCCAGAATCCTGGAAACCTTCCCAGGACAGAACTTGCCTTAGCTCCAACAACAGGTCTTTATCAGGTGCTGGGGGAATCGACCTCCAGATCTTTGCCCATGCACTTGGCTCTACCTGAAGCATTCTCTTTGCTTTTGACCCATCCAATTCTAGCACATCCTTCAGATCCCAGGTTGGACTCACTTCTTCCAGGATACATTTCCAGCTCCTTGTCTCTGCCCTCTTAGGTTAAGCCTCCTTCTCCGTGCCCTCCCTCTTTGCGTCCCCTATCTGAGAACTCACCCTGCTGAACTGTAGTTTCCCATCACTCATCTGCGTCCCTTTTATTTATTTATTTATTTTATTTTAATTTTTTTTTTTGAGACGGAGTTTCACTCTTGTTACCAAGGCTAGAGTGCAATGGCACGATCCCGGCTCACCGCAACCTCCGCCTCCTGGGTTCAGGCAATTCTCCTGCCTCAACCTCCTCAATAGCTGGGATTACAGGCACGCGCCACCATGCCCAGCTAATGTTTTTTTGTATTTTTAGTAGAGACGGGGTTTCACCATGTTGACCAGGATAGTCTCGATCTCTTGACCTTGTGATCCACCCGCCTCGGCCTCCCAAAGTGCTGGGATTACAGGCTTGAGCCACCGCGCCCGGCCTGCCTCCCTTTTAAACTGTGGCCCCCTGAGGACTATGACTGTGTCTTTCTTGTTCATTGATGTAACCCTGGTACATGTCACAGTGCCAGATACCAAGAAGATACTCCACAAATAGGCATTGATTAAGTGACTGGCAACAGTGTTGGGGAGACGGAAGAGAGGGAGACGAGTCACCAAGGTCCCCGAAGGAGGGTATTGTATTTCCTGAAGTATGAACTTGCACCAAACTAAGGATGCAAACACACCCCCAGACATTCCTGGACACACCCTACTGTAGGCAGTCATTTGTGCAACACACTTTCCCTTGATCTGGAATATCTCTTTTTGCTACCTCTTTCCACTCATCTTTCTCATTTCATATATATAGGGAATTGCAAGACTAAAGTAATCTAACTGGCAGCAAAAAGGTAATGCTAGAGAAAGAGGTTATATTGTCACACCTTTGCTTAAGGTTCCCCCCGCCCCACCCCCTGCCCATTAGATTTCTGCACCATTCCATTGTCAGGAAATTCCACTTATCTTTATTATGGGCAATTCCTCAAGACTCCTGAACTTTGAAAAATAGCTTAGTATGTGGTTCTACCCACTCTTTGGAGTCCTGCCAAAGGTGTCTTTTGGCAAATAGCCTCAATTCTGTGCCTCAGTTTCCCTCTTCTCTCTCACAGTGATGAGAAACAGAAGTCTTTGAAACGTATTTTTTTTTTTTTTTTGAGACAGTCTCGCTCTGTCGCCCAGGCTGGAGTGCAATGGTGCAATCTCGGCTCAATGCAACCTCCGCCTCCTGGGTTCAAGCGATTCTTCTGCCTCAGCATCCTGAGTAGCTGGCGTGCCACCACACCTGGCTAAGTTTTATATCTTTAGTAGAGATGGGGTTTCACCATGTTGGTCAGGCTGGTCTCGAACTCCTGACGTCATGATCCACCTGCCTCGGCCTCCCAAAGTGCTAGAATTATGTGAGCCACCATGCCCTGCGAAATGTAATATGTTTTAAAACATTTTTTTGAAAATAAGACCTCCTCCACCCCTGGCCTTTTTTTTATTTTTAGAGGCAGGCTTTTTGTCACCCAGGCTGGATTAAGCAGTGGCATAATCATTAGCTCACTATAGCCGCTAACTCATGGCCTCCCACCTCAGCTTCCCAAGTAGCTAGGCCTACAAGTGTGCATCACTATGCCCAACTAATTTTTTTTTAATTGAGATAGGGTCTCACTTTGTTGCCTAGCCTGGGGTCTCAAACTCCTGGGCTCAAATGATGTTCCTGCCTCAGCTTCTTAAAGTGCTGGGATTACAAGTGTGAGTCACCCACACCCAGCCTTGGCTAATTTTTGAATTTTTTTTGTAGACATGAGGTCTCAATATGTTGCCCAGGCTGGTCTTGACTCCTGGTTTCAAGCAATCCTCTTGCATTGGGCTTCCAAAATGCTGAGATTACAGGTGTGAGCCACTGCACCAGCAGAAGAGCTCCTTAAATATGCAGTTACTTGCTGGTCATAACTGTGGAATGTGAAGGAGAGGAAGGTGTCACTTAATTCTTCCATGGGCAGATGAATTTTAAGTTCTTAATCGGAGCACTTTGGGAGGCCGAGGTGGGTTGATCACCTGAGGTCAGGAGTTTGAGGCCAGCCTGGCCAACACGATGAAACCCCATCTCTACTAAAAATATAAAAATTAGCTGAGCGTGGCGGCACGCACCTGTAGTTTCAGCTACTCAGGAAGCTGAGGCAGGAGAATCACTTTAACCTGGAAGGCAGAGGTTGTAGTGAGCCAAGATCGCACCACTGTATTCCAGCCTGGGTGACAGAGTGAGACTCCATTTCAAAAAAATACAAATACATTAAAAAATAATAATAAGTTCTTAAGGTTGACCCAAATGTGGTCAGAGGCTCAAGTGAAAACTTGCCCTACCCAAAGAAAGAGTCCTGAACTGGCCTTGAAGAGGAGGAGGATTTCTGAAGAGGTTGAGAGGGTTGTTGGTAAGGACCCAACTGGCAGCAGATACAGCATGATAAAATCACAGAAGCCTGAAAGAGTTTTGTGAGCCCCAGGAACAGCAGGTGATCCTACCCCGTTATGATGCTGGTCAAGGCCTTTCATGGTGTGGCTTCATGTGACCTCCTCTTTCCTGGTTTCATTTGTCCACATCCCCTACCATACTGCAGGCATAGGGACCCACTTCCTAGGTCAGGGTTGCAAACTGGGGTGCTCAGGTTAACTTGGACTGCTAGATGGTTTTTGTTTGGCTCGTAACACCGTGTTTTGCAATACTTTTTACTTGAATCGATTCCCAATTTGGGAGACTTCATGTAAAATCCAGATCTTCACTTCTTTTAGAAAAAATGAAAGATCTGGCAACAGAGGACTCACAGTCTTCTGTAACAGCAATCAGCTAGAGCCAGAAGTAAGATGCTGCCCCTTTCAGAGAGGACTTGCTGTCTCCAGTTCCTACCACTCTGGTCAGCTGCCTTTGATCGTCTTTTTTTTTGTAGAGATGAGGTCTCGCTATGTTGGCTGTGCTGGTCTTTTACCCAAGCCTCAAGCAATCCTCCCACCTTGGCCACCCAAAGCACTGGGATTACCACCAGACCCAGCCTGCCTTTGATCATCTTACCCCCCAGGATATTTATGTTGCCTGCTGGTCCCTTAAAGGCACCTGAGTTTCCTGACATCTGCCTGAAGGAGGACCTGGGCTCCTGGTACATCACACACCTTTCCTCCCTGCCCCCATTGATGCTGATTTATCTAGTATTCTGGAGCTAGGGGCTGGACTCTTTCTGCTTTCAAGGGGATAAGTTCCCATTCCATAAAGACACACAAGGCCACAGGCTAAGGAACAGGCAGGGACCTGTTCTTTGCTTCCCAGATAACACACTCCCACTTTAGCAATAACCTTCTGGGAATCATGCCCGTGACTTTTCTTTTTTCTATTCCATTAGTGATTTTCAAAGAGGAAGTTTCAGCCAGATAAAAGGAGCAGATGGCACCGTATCAGGCCTCCTGCCGGATAAATATTTTGGAGGAGCCAGGGCTTTTCTGTGAGTTGCTCCTCGTGCCTGGTAAGCTTTGATCTCCCAGGTTATCGAGGTGTGTTCTCCTAAGGAAGGAATCAGGCCTTGCTTAACCTTGATAATTAAAATCACTGTTCTCCTTTCCCTTCTTTCATAAACAAGGAAATTGGAACAGAGCTAAGAGAAGCTTTTTCATGCACTTTAGGAAAGAATGAGCAATGGAAAAAGGAAATTGAGAGCTTTGGGGAGTTTATAGCAGAGAAGCATTTGAGTTTGAAATAGGAGCTGAGAATCCATATGTTTGAGAGGAAAGAAAAGAAAAGAACAGCCACACGCACAGAGCTTCAAGGGGACGTGCGGAAATAGTTACAGGAAAGGGGGCAGGGAGGCCCACGTGGGTCTCCCTTTATCAGACCCAGATGTTCAGGCAACAGCTCTCAAGATGCCCATGGAAAGGTCTAGAGCCTGCTGAGCTAGACTCACTGTTTTCTTAACTACCAAGAGGCACGTGAAATCAGTGGCTAGGAGCTTTCCACCGTGTGCTCAGTGGCTCCCTGAGGCTCTCCTGGGGTCTGTGCCATAGCAATTATACACAGACTGGGCTGCCTTACGGCAAAACTTGGAAGTGCATAGGACGGACTGGCTCACTGGGTAGCTGTCCCTGCCTGTCAGCCCCTGCCAAACAGGCTGCGAAACCTGCCTCTGTTGCCTCCTGCCCCAGACTAACCTTGGAATGCAGGAGGCATTGGAAGGTCCAGGTTCAACTCTCAAGTCCACCTGGCATACATGACTTCACCTCTCTGAGCCTCAGTGTTGCTGTCTTTAAAATGAGGAAAAAATCATTTGTGAGGTACATATAAGATATGTGTGAAAGGCTCTCCAAAGAAGAAAGCACAAAGTATTGTTTTTATTATTCATTATCCTTTTAAAAAATTACCAACGAATATTTCAAATATATCTTCAGGTAAGCAGAATAAACCCTAATAACCCATCAACCAATTTTATTGTGTCTATATCTCCACCCACTTTCTCCATACCTGTGTTATTTTGAAACAAACCCAAAATATTCTGTTGTATCTCACTATCAAATTTATATACCTAACTTGCTTCCTCAACCAACTGAAACTTACCCAATCTTCAGGTGTCCCTTTCCGTACCCTTCTCCCCTTCCAGGAGGCCATACCTCCTATCCCGACCATGCACCTGGTGCCCTAAACCTTCTCAAATCTATTATTCCTACGAAACTGTCATGACTGATAGTAGCTCAGGTTGTAAACCGTGGGGAGGCCTGAGACGTATTTGCATTTTATCAGGCCCCAGTGTCTTTAGAGAGAAGAGAGACCTCTAACAAGTAAACACTGAAGCATCAATCCCTGGAAGTAGCAGGAGGTGGTGAGCCACTAAGGGCCCTCCAAACCCTTGACACCAAGCATGAGCCTTATAGGAATCGACTGAGCTCCTCCTCCTGTTAATGCTTTTCTTCCAGGGAGAGGGAACATGGAGCAGAGAACACCAGTGAATTATGTCCTCTCAGCCTCTGGCAGTAGGGGAATCAGGGCTCTCCTCTCCTGGCAGATAGTCTACTGCTAACTTGAAGTATGTGACTAAGCTGTGAATATGAGACCCAAGTCTATTCCCAAGTCCCCGTGCAGTGGATAGCATGTAAGCTCCAGAAGCCAGGAGACCTGATTCAAATCCTGCCTCCATTACTTATACCACATATCTTCTCTGTGCCTCAGTTTCTCTTCCTCATCTGTAAAGCGGGGGCTACAATACTTCACAGTTGTTGAAAGGATTGTATGAGATAATGTCATATCCCTTAGGATTCTTTTGGTAGCAGGTAACAGAAAATCCAATTCAAGACTGGGCATGGGGCTCATGCCTGTAATCCCAGCACTCTGGGAGACCAAAGCAGGAGGATCACTTGAGGTCAGGAGTTCAAGACCAGCCTAGCCAACATGGTGAAACCTTGGCTCCACTAAAAATACAAAAATTAACCAGGCATGATAGCAGGTTCCCATAATCCCAGCTACTTGGGACGCTGAGGCAGGAGAGTCACTTGAACCCAGGAGGCTGAGTTTGCAGTGACCTGAGATCGTGCCATTGCACTCCAGCCTAGGTGACAGAGCAAGACTATGTCTCAAAAAAAAAAAAAAAAAGGAAATCCAATCCAAGATACTTCTGAGCAAAACAGGAGTTCAGGGGTTCACTTAAGATGAAAATTCCATGGATAGACATGACAGATTTGGGGTTCAAATGTTAAAATTGAAACTTGGAATCTCCTTATGTCTTGGCTCCGTCTTCTGTCTCTTAACTCCAGTCTTGGATTAATGTGTGACAAGCTCACAGCATCAGTTTTATGCCCTATATCCTTTCAGGTTTGGGGTCAGAGAGATTCTCTTTCCTAACAGTCCTAACAAAAGTCTCATTGACCCTGATTGGGTCCCATGACCATCCTGAAACAATCACTGTAACCAAGGGAAATGAGATACACTTATTAGGATGATGTCACTGCATCTATATGGACTGAGAGGGCAGGAGGAATGGTTCATTACAGGGCATTGCAGAGAATATTGGGCATGATTACCCAGATGAAGGTGAGGCCAGCCATAGCGGTTCACTCCTGTAATCCTAACACTTTGGGTAGCAAAGGCAGGAGGACTGCATGAGGCCAGGATTTTGAGACCAGGCCTGGGCAACATACAGTGAGACCCTGTCTTTACAATAAGAAATTAGCCAGGTATGGTGGCACACACCTGTAGTCCCAGCTACTTGAGAGGCTGAGGCAGGAGGATCACTTGAGCCCGGAAGGTGAAGACTGCAGTGAGCTATGATGGTGCCACTGCACTCCAGCCTGGGTGACAGAGTGAATACTGTCTCAAAAAACAAAGCCAAACAAAATAAAATGAAGATGAATAGATACTAATGCAAAACTGAAGGTGCATGCGATAAATGCTTTGTAAGTCCTCAGGTACGTTATTGAAAATCTAAAAACAATAATTCCCTTCTATCTCATGGACATTTTTTATTCCTTTTCAAATAAGTTTCACATATTTAATCTCTTTGAGCTTTATAACAGTCCTATGAGACAAACAGGAGTACAGGTATTCTCTTCTCATTTTTACAGATGGGAAATCAGAGCACAGAGCGGGCAAGGACTTTGCTCACAGTCAACATGGCAAGGTAGTGTGGACTGTGCCTAGAGTCACACAGACACACAGCTGGCTCTGAATTCCCTGGCAGATCCACTGGGACTGGAAACTAGGACATTCAGGGTATGGGTTAATCAAGGCCTGCCCTGGGGGTTGGATCAGCTACCCAGGTTGGTTCCTGAGTAAACAGTCTAGACTGATGGCAGTTGAGTCTGTCAAGGACCCATTGTTGACGCCCTGGCAGGTGGCAAGGGAAAGAACTGGTACATAGGAAAGACACTGGCACCCCAGGAACACCCTCACATGACTGATCCCCTTTACACCAGGCAGCTGGGTACAAGATTTGGTCTTCCTCGTCCCAGAAAAAAAATGCCAATCAAAAATAAAACAAAAAGAAGGGGAGGCCCCACTGGTTACAGGGCTGGTTCCTGGACTTCTCTCAAGGGAACCTGATCCTGAAGCCAAGAGCATCCTTTGCCAGGATGTGGAGGGAGAGAAGAATCCCCTGGTCAAATGGGGATGGTTTGGCCAGAGACTCAGCATCCTCTTAAGTGTTGCTGACATCTCTAGAGAGTCTTCCAAAAACCAGCGTCCCTCCTCTGCCTCCAGGTTCTGAACACATTGAGAAAGAAGACAAAGGAATGGCAGGGAGCCAACATACCACCTTAATAACCGCTAAAGCTAGCATGGAGGATGCAGCTGAGTGTGAGAACAAAATGAACCTCCTGACCGAGCCTGGAAGAGGGATGGGACTGAGCCGATCATTCTAGAGAGCCTTCCCAAGTCACCCACTCAGATCAGTCATTCCATTGCCGTGGAAAGTAAGAGTGACGATAAAAAGGGGTATTTAGGGAAAACCCCTTCTTGTGAAAACCAAAACCAGGAAAACACGTGACCGTGGCAAGGTATTCATCTCTCTGCACATAATTCTCTCTTCTTCAGTATAATGGGGATAATGACAGTGAGGGCTCTGTGGGATCACGTGTGTGATGGTCCTGGCATAGAGTAATCACTCAGTAAGGGCTGTTTTTGTGTGCAGTCCAGGTTCGTGGCAGGTGGCCTTGCTTTCCTCCCCGGCACGAAGCCCAGGGCCCCAGAGTCCTGCTGGGCTTGTGTATCACTCTTTCCCTCCAGCTGTAAAAACTCATGAGAATGTAAGTGTGCGGTGCCTTTCCAGTTTCTTGGCTTCTCCCCAGGCTGTGTTCTCCCACTTGGGGGTGGCGGGGTGGCAGCCATCCTTTTCATAGTGATGAGTGCCACCCCACCCCAACCCCCATGCGCTGTCCCAGCAGAGTCTGGCTCAAAGTTCAAAGCTAGGGTGGCTTTGTTGAGTAATTTGGTGACATTGCCTGCTTGCCCGCCCACCATGCAAGGGCAAGTCTCACTCCCACATGCCCATTTGCTAGGCATCTGCTGCCCGGTGTTTTGTGGTGTGGAGGATGGGAACAGGCTCACCACCCGACTGACCGCGGTGAGGCTCAGCTTCCTTCCTCTCCTCCTGCCCTCAGGCTCTCAGTCCCACACACAGCCCCACTCTGAGGTTTCAGATCTGCTCCCAGGCTGGTTGGCTCTGACTCCATCTGGATCCACACCAACCCCTTCCTCCTGGGGGTTCAGAGTGTTCTTGGAAGGAAGCCTGGGAAGGGAAAGGCTTTCTCCAGCATTCCCCATCCAGTGGTTGGCTGACAGCACAGAACTGAGCTGCCAAGAAAGCTGGAGTCAGACAGACCTGAGTTCAAATCCCCGGGTGACCCTGGGCAAGCTGCTCTCTCTGCTTCAGTTTCCTCATCTGTAAAAAATGTGACAGTAACAGGATCTGCCTCCTGGGATGATTGTGAGGATTCAGGGAGATACTAACTGTGATGCCCTCACTCCTACATCTGGCAGGTGGGAAGTGCTTGAGAAATGGTGGCCCTGGAGTTAGGGACCCCTGCCTTCCCCTGGGTGTACTCACAGGGAGGGGCGAACGCCGTCTCCTTTTGCTTATCCCACTTCCCAGATTCAACCCCTGCCGTAGTTACTCTGACATGACCAAACTGGTTTGGTTTTCTGCAAACTCCTTTTGGACAAGGACTCTGTCTCATTTGTCTTATAACTCCCATGCCTGGTGTGGTCCTGGCACTTATACAGCACTAAATGTTTGGAATAAATAAGTGGAGGATAAAGGAGCAAACGAGTGCCTGGTGGGCAGCATCTGTTCAAGGACTGTTTTCTGAACTCCAGGCAGTTATTTCTGCCCCTTCCATCTCCCTCTCTCCTTCCTCCCTCCCTCCTTTCCTTCTCTCCTTCCTTCCTTTTGACCTTCCTTCTTCAGACCTCCCTTTCTTCTTGCTAAATGGAAAGAGCTTCCTCCTTTCCTTTTCTTGTAATATCCAAGCTGCAAGAGCATCCCTTGAGAGCCCTTCACCCACCCGAGAGCAGCGATTCCTCTTTCAAATTGAGTCTGTCCCCAGACTCATTCATTAAAATGCATAGGGCATGTGACCAAACTGCATAATGAGTCTCTCATGAGGAAGGCTTGGAGGCAGGGAGATGCTGCCAACTGCAAAGGCAAATACTTCCCCCCAGCTGTGGATCAGGCTCATTGGCTGTCATGCCCTGGGAAGGCTGGGGGCTGCCGTTCGTCTCCAGTAAATCAGCCAAGCCCTGGAGAGCTGCAGCCTGGCGCAGGCTGTACGGTCTTGGAAGCTGTGTTGCTTTGGAGAATCCAACCCATGACCTTTTCTCAACCTTCTTCCACTCCCATTTCCAGTTTTTCATTTATTTAAATATACATTTAACTGCATAGGTGATATGTGAATACATGCTTATCATAAAATATGCAAACATAAAGGAAACTCCCTTTGATAATGTCTCTGTACTGCTACCTCTCTCGGAGACAAACAACTGTTGTCGTACAGCTCTTTACCTTCCAGGGCCCTTGGGCTGCTGGGTGACAGATGCCCCATGAAGGTGACTTGGGAGCTCAAATACCCTTTGCCCTCCTGAAGTCCTAGGCTAGTTCTCAAGGAAAACAGTCAACGTTCATCTTGGGTGCCTCCTCAGCTCCTTCCCTAGCAAACTGTTTTGTGTTAGTCTGTTATGTGTAACCCCTACTCACCCTAAATCCCATCCCTGCAAAAGAATCCCAGTCTCCACACTTAGGAAGCAAGCAGATAAACTAGATTATTTCCTGATTGGAAATTTAGATTTGACTGTTTTCCAGAGGCACTTTTTTTTTTTTTTGGAGACAGGATCTCACATTGTCACCCAGACTGGAGTGCAGTGGTGTGACCAAGGCTCCCTGCAGCCTCAACCTCTCAAACTTAAGTTGTCCTCCCATTTCAGTCTCCCGAATAACTGGGACTGCAGGCATGCACCACCACACCCAGCTAAGTTTTGCATTCTTTGTAAAAACAGGATCTCACTCTATTGCCAGGGCTGGTCTCAAACTCATGAGCTAAAGCCATCCTCCTGCCTTTGCCTCCCCAAGTGTTGGGATTACTGGCATGAGCCATTGTGCCCTGCGGCACCTGTACTTTAATATTAGATTCTTGAAGAGTGAGAAAGATATCAAAATTCAGTGACTGTCATCATTGCCTCTCAGGCACTAGGGCCACACTTGTGTTCCACTTTTAGGTGGTGAGTCGTCTCCGAATCTGCAGATTCATATCACTTAGGTAACAACCTATTCAGCTAGCTGTGTGGCCTTAGGAAAATCACTGACTCCTCTGAATCAATTTACTCATCTGCAGAATGTGAATAACAATAGTACCTCCTTTATTGGGTTGTTATGAGGTTTAGATGGGATTATCTATTACCTCCCTAAGCACTATGCCTGGCCCATAGCCAAGATGCAATTAATGTTAGGAATTATCATCATCATCATCCTCATTATTTTTAATCTGTCATAACCCAATTCTCTCATTCAAGAACTATTTATCTCGAGCACCTGCTATGTATCAGGCATTATCCTTGACCCTGAGAGTAGTGCAGTGAAGGAGTCATACAAGGTTCCTGCCTTCTAGGGGCTTACATTCTAGTACAAATGTACACACGTTTCTGTTTGATAAGCACTTTCTTCCCCATTGTGTCATGTCATTCTCGATAATGCCTTTTAATCAGGCAAAGGTGTTATGTTTGTCCACATTGTAAAGAAATGTAGAAAGCTGAGGCTTAGAGAATGAAGCTAATGGGGATAGCTAGAAAGTGGCCAGGTACAACTTGATCTGGGGTCCTCTTGGCTCCAGTTTCTGTGCTTTCTTCTGATAGACACTGATGATTGCTTTGGGGTATGGTAGCGAGGGGTGTGGAAGCAGCTTCCAGAGTCTTGAGAGCTCTGACCCACCAACAGGAGCACAAAAGAGAGCCAGGGACTGGCTTTGGTTTGACTGTGAGTGTCCCGGTTCGTTCTGTCCATGAAGTCTGTCAGTGACTGGGCCTTACAAAGTGTGCGTCTGCCTGGTGTCAGCCTTGGGGGCCTGGAGGAGACATTGTCTTAAGTAAAAAGTGCTTGCTTCAGCCTGGGGCCAGTGGGGCCTGGCAATGACAGCAGGCAGCTCAGCTGTCTGAGAGCACTTTCCCTTGGGTTCCCCGCAGAGCAGGAGAGAGGGTGTCTAGGCCTTTGGGCTTGGTGACCAAACTGCGTGGTGTCTGGGGTAGTGTGCCTGGAACTCCTGCTGTACAAGATCTCTTATATACACCCAGCATCCACCTAGTCTGGGCTGGGAGGGGCAGGGCTGATCCTGTCTGAGAACACAGGAACTGGGAGTCTATACCAGGGCAGGTGGCAGGGACAGGCCTGGCAAAGACTGGGGGAGAGGATACCAAGGGCCAGCCACCACACAGAGAGAACAATGACTGAACTTGACTGGAACAGGGGTGTTTCCCAGCCATGTCACCGTGAAAACTCATCCCTACCCCGTGACCCCAGGTGACAATTCTGAATCTGAAACAGCAGTGCGTGACCGATAGTGTCGCCTCTGCCTAATCCTCCTGGAAACATACACACACCCAGCTCTCCTTCAGTGTCCTTTACTTCCCATCTCAACGCCCTTCCCACGGGTACTTCATTACCAGTCCAAGAGCAGGCTTTTGTTTTCCTCTCTTTTCTTTCTTTTCTTTCTTTCTTTCTTTCTTTCTTTCTTTCTTTCTTTCTTTCTTTCTTTCTTTCTTTCTTTCTCTTTCTTTCTTTCTTTCTTT
>NW_016107378.1:2532158-2539604 GCF_001604975.1 Cebus imitator | reverse complement strand
TTCTCTTCTTTCTCTTCTCTTCTCTTTTCTTTTTTTTTTTTCTTTTTTGAGATGGAGTCTGGCTCTGTCGCCCAGGCTGGAGCGCAATGGCGAGGTCTTGGTTTACTGCAACCTCTGCCTCCCGGATTCAAGTG
The DNA here is from genome assembly GCF_001604975.1 of Cebus imitator. NCBI lineage: Eukaryota > Metazoa > Chordata > Mammalia > Primates > Cebidae > Cebus > Cebus imitator. Next base: position 2,539,470 of record NW_016107378.1, on the reverse strand, counting down.
ATTCTCCTGCTCCAGCCTCCCAAGTAGCTGGGATTACAGGCATGCGCCACCACACCCGGCTAATTTTGTATTTTTAGTAGAGACAGGATTTCTCCACATTGGTCAGGCTGGTCTCAAACTCCTGACCTCTGGTGATCCACCTGCCTTGGCCTCCCAAAGTGCTGGGATTACAGGCATGAGCCACTGCATCTGGCCTTGTTTTCTTATTTACTGAATCTAGGTGCATAGTGTTATTCACAATCTTTGACTCATGACATTCTTTCATCTTCAGTAAGACCTTGTGCAACCTGCATCTGGTAATTTGTTATTTATCTCTTTGTGTATTTCCTCATAATACAATGACTCCACTGCACGTTCTTCCCTTGTGCTCCTCCCTTCCCATTACTTTGCCTTCCCCGCCCTATTCTGAATCTTGAGTTCATGGTTCCTTTGCTTCTCTAAAAAATAATGTTTTTTTCAAATATTTTTCCAAAAGCCATATTGTTTAGATTTCTTGTTTTTTCTTGATTAAAAGAATATCCTAGCTAGGCGCAGTGGCTCACGCCTATAATCTCAGCACTTTGGGAGGGGGAGGCAGGAGGATCCCTTGAGGCCAGGAGTTCAAGACCACCCTGGGCAACATAGCAAGACCCTGTCTTTACAAATTTTTTTTTTTTTTTTTGAGATGGAGGTCTCACTCTGTCACCCAGACTGGAGTGCAGTGGCGTGATCTCAGCTCACTGCAAGCTCCACCTCCCAGGTTCATGTGATTCTCCTGTCTCAGCCTCCCCAGTAGCTGGAACTACAGGCACGTGCTACCACGCCCAGGCTAATTTTTTTGTGTCTTTTTAGTAGGGATGGGGTTTCCCCATGTTAGCCAGGATGGTCCCCATCTCTTGACCTCGTGATCCGCCCGCCTTGGCCTCCCAAAGTGCTGGGATTACAGGTGTGAGACACCGTACCTGGCTTCTTTTTTTTTTTTTTTTTTTTTTTTAAAGCTGGGTGTGGTGGTATGTGCCTGTAGTCCCAGCTACTTGGGAGGCAGAGGCAGGAGGAGTGCTTGAGCCCAGGAGATTGACGCTATAGTGAGCCGTGGTAGTGCCACTGTGCTCCAACTTAGGCAACAGAGCAAGACCCTGTCTCTAAAAAATAAATAAATACAATTAAAACAAAAAAGAATATCCTGCTATATGCAGCCTTCTTGGGTATACTTTTTTCTCATAATATTATGTGGCTCAAACTCACCATAGCGTAGCATTCAGCTATGGTGCACTTGTCCCTGCCCTACTGCAGTTCTCCCTAGTATGTTTCCTGTGAATTACTGAATCTCCTGTTAGTGGACATTTGGGTTACCAGCTTTCCATGCCTTTGAACATTCTAAGCTAAACATTTTTGTCTGTGTCTCCAGGAAAACAATGTGAATTTACCAATTTAAAATCCTAACAGCAACAAACATAAAGATCCAATTGATCTGTATTCTCTCCAACAACTTGGTATTATCAAGCTGCTTAATTTCTTCCAACTGAAAGGGTATTAAGTGATATCTCATTGTGATCGCTTCATGATTATTGTCTTTCCAAAAATGGTTCACAGTGGTTGGTTGGTGGAGCAGTGGGGGTCACGTTGCAAGAGGGCTGTGAAGATATATATATATATATATATATATATATATATATATTTTTTTTTTTTTTTTTTTTTTAGAGATAGGGTCTTTAAAACAGGCCGGATGGACTTCAGTGGCACAATCATGGGTCACTGCAATGTCAACTTCCTGGGCTCAAGCAATCCACCCGCCTCAGCCTCCCAAAGTGTTGAGATTACCAGCATGAGCCACTGTGCCCAGCCAAGACATGAGGATTTAATGAAGTACAGAATGTTTGCAAAGCCTTTCCCAATTAGGACCATGTCACTGTCTTATTCAGCTCTGGGTCTCCAGTACCCAGCACAATGCCAGATACCTCATTATCATCGTTATCAACACTGAAACAATAATATGATAATATTAGGTTGGTGCAAACATAATTGCATTTTTTCCATAACATTTATTGAGTACTTATTAAGTACCGGGTGCTATGTTAACTGACACCTTTACTTTTTTTTTTTTTTTTTTGAGACGGGAGCCAGCCTGGAGTACAGTGGAGTGATCTCAGCTGACTGCAACCTCTGCCTCCCAGGTTCAAGCAATTCTCCTACCACAGCCTCCCAAGTAACTGGGACTACAGGCGCGCGCCACCACTCCCAGCTAATTTTTGTATTTTTCAGTAGTGACGGGGTTTCACCATGTTGGCCAGGATGGTCTCAATCTCTTGACCTCGTGATCCGCCTGCCTCGGCCTCCAAAAGTGCTGGGATTACAGGTGTGAGCCACCAAGCCTGACCCTGACACCTTTACTTTTATTGTTTCATTTAATTATTCCAGAAACTCTATAAGCTAGGTTCTATATTACCCCCAGGAAACTGAAACTAAGTATCTTTCTCAGAATCACACAAGCAGTAAATGATAGAGCCAGAATCTGAACACTGGCATCTGACACCTAAGTCCTTAGCCACTATATTACAGGTGCCCAATAAATTCTTGAATGAAATAACTTTACTGTGTTATTCTCTTTTCTGTTGCTTATAACAGAAAGCTTGAAACTGGATAATTGATAAAGAAAAGAAATTTCTTCATAGTTACAGAGGCTGAGAAGTCCCAGGTCGAGGAGTCCTATCCGGTGACAGTCTTCTTACTTGAGAGGACTCTCTGAAGAGTACTGAGGTGGTCCAGGGTGTCACGTGGTGACGGGGCTGAGTGTGCTAAAATATCAGCTCAGGTCTTTCTTCTTCTTCATCATCTTTTTTGTCTTCAACATTTCTAGCTGAAGTCTTTCTTCTTATAAAGCCATCAGTCCCCACCCATGATAGCCCATGAATCCATTAATCCATGAGTGGATTAACCCATTCATTAGAGCAGAACCCGTATGATCCAATCACCCTTTAAAGACCCCATCTCTCAATACTGCCACTTTGGGGATTAAAGTTCAACATGAGTTTTAAAGGAGACAAATATTCAACCCATAGCACCTACCCATAACCAGAGATAGGGTCACATGCCATGGTACTTTTACTTTTTATCTCTTATCAAATATATTTGAAATGTACTTACATTTTGATTATAAACATGGCTTAAAGGATTTAACTCAATGTATGATTGGTTATAATTTCTCAGCAGTCAGGCAGACTTGAGAACTCTCTCACTGTGAGAGATATCTAACCCACAGATTGTTCTCAAATGCCAGTTTCTCCTTTATCAACAATTCTTCTAGTCCTGCTCTGTTGTCGGTTTTTTCCTTCCTTCCTTTCTTCCTTCCTTATTTCTTTCCTTCCTTCCTTCCTTCCTTTTCTTTCTTTTCTTTCTGACAGGGTCTTGCTCTGTCACCGAGGCTGGAGTGCAGTAATGCAATCATAGCTCACTGCAACCTCAAACTCCTGGGCTTAAGCAATTGGCCCACATCGGCCTCCCCAAAGCACTAGTATTACAGGTGTGAGCCACCACTTCTGGCCTGTTATGTCTATTATTGACCCACAAGGGCAGAGATACTTGTATGCTTACTTTTGTCTGTATCTTTAATGAGCTTAGCACTTCATGTGTCCCTATGACCTGTAACTGTGTGTGGCACAGAGAAGTAACTCAACAAATATTCACTGAATGAATGAAACAAATGCATGCTTGCAGGAATACATGAATAAATCAATGAACTAAATTAAATAGTTAATGAAAATCAACTATATTATTTCAATTTTGTGGTTTTAAAAAATTTTGGAACCAACTATTTTTTCAGGTTTCAGACATTTCTGTAGGCCAGTAGAAAAGCTGGGAGGTGGCTAGGCGAGGTGGCTCACACCTGTAATACCAGCACTTTGGGAGGCCGACGCAGGTGGATTACCTGAGGTCAGGAGTTTGAGACTAGCCTGGCCCACGTGGTGAAATTCCATCTCTACTACAAATACAAAAAGTAGCTGGGTATGGTGGTGGGTGCCTGTAATCGCAGCCACTCGGGAGGCTAACGCATGAGAATCGCTCAAACCCGGGAGGCAGAGGTTGCGGTGAGCCGAGATTGCGCCACTGCACTCCAGCCTGGGCAACAGAGCAAGACTCCGTCTCAAAAAAAAAAGAAAGAAAGAAAGAAAGAAAAGAAAAGCTGGGAGGCCTGAGATTTTGTGTCTATAATACCTAAGGGATGAAACAGTCCTGACCTGGAGACCCAAAACAATGTTTGGCGGCTGCCTTTTCCTTTGTCTCTTGTAAACCAACATCAACAATGAGCAGGCCACCTCAAGTGTGACTCAGGCAATGAGGCAGGAGGCATTACAAACAAAACAAAAAATTCCTGGCAGCTTTAATATAGTGATTTCTCTAGCAATCTACATGAGTATCCAGGTCCAATGCACTCCATTACATATGCAAAACATCTGACGGCTGTGTAACAAGCCCTTAACCCCTGGCTGTTATTCTTATTTCCAAACTGGGGTGCATCATTAGATAAATGCAGAAATCAGGAACCGTCGCTCCTAGTCAAGCGTCTGTGGCTCAGTTCTCAGAGCCAGGCCAAAGGAGTAATTATAGCTTTCCTCTATAGTGTACAGGGCAGGAGGCTGATTTAATAAAGGAAGCCTGCTGTCTGTCTCCAGCCTGGCTCTGACTCATGGAACTAGGGAGTCCCAGAAGCACTACCCACAGAGGGTGGGTGGTGAGCAGCTGAGGGTGGGAGGTGAGGGTGGCCGGCTAGCAAGGCCTGGGCCCAGAGCCCTTAGAATGAGGAAACTCCCTGCTTGGCCAGGAGGAACCTGCAGCTGGAGCCAGAGGAAGTGAGGCTCAGACAGAGCAGCTGCTGTTCCAGCAACAGCAGCAACTGCCACACCCTTGAAAGGCCCCGGCCGTGTGGACCCGTAAAAGAAAATGGGTTAGTAATTTTCATATTCAGAATTGATTGGTAGAAACGGTCAAACTGCCTCTAATAGGAATGGTCACCTTTGTGTGACATACCAGGGTCTTTGGTTTCTTGGGTCAATGGAGTCTGGAGTGATGAGCATTCTGTTAATTTGGTTTCTCACTTTGGCAGCTAATTAGGTCTTCACCACCACAGAGACAGTTCTGAGCTGGGAGTGGTTTCACCTACACCGAGGGGGACAGCCGGCCCTGGAGCGGATTTGCGTTCCACCTTAGATAGGTCACCAGAGGTCATTTTATCCTTCCTTCTGCCTCCAGCTGCTTTCTCCTTCCTCCCCTGACAATCAGCCAGACCCACGCAATCTGACCTCCTCCTCCTCCTCCCGGCTCCGCAGGCAGGAGATCGGGCTCCGCCCCTTCCCTTCCCGCTGAGTCACACACCTCCCAGTCAGGTGATCCTCCCCAGGGCCCTTCCGAGAGCACCTTGACCTATATTCCATTCTCTCCATGACAGCAGACTCTAAGTGTCCTAAGATAGGGCCCACCAGGCCAGCGGGCGTGGTGCCCTGACAGCCCCGGACTGCAGACCAGACGCCCCAGCCAGCGGGAGGGGGAGCTCCCACCCCAGAGGCCTGGAAATGGAAAGTTAGGAGGCTGGTGGCTGCATGGAGGGCGGGGGAGGAGGAGGTGGGGAGTTGAGTCAGCCGGGAAAGCTGACAGCCACTGGCAGCCGCGTGCTTCCTCCCCTCCCTCTCTGGGCTCCTCCGCTCCCTGCCAGGCCCTGACCGAGCAGGCTGCAGGGGATGAGGCGGTGAAGGGCAGATGCCATTGTGGCTGGGTGATACTGCGGCCCACAGGGAGAGGTGAGGAATTGTGCAAATAATGGGATAAACCTACGTGACTCATCCGGAGAATGTGAGCCGAAGAAAACTTCTCCCCGCCACAAGGACCGAATTCCCATTCCCAAATTATCCACAAAATGGCCCCTACTTATTTTGTCTATGGGTTCTTTGTGCAGTTAATGCCTGTACGGTCTTTGTGTCCTCTGAATGTGAGGATAACGGGGCTGTTATGGGAAATGAAATTAAAAGAGAAGTGTTCAGAGTCAAACTTTGAGCCTCATCCTTGGATGAGGCTGTAAAAAGCAATATTACGCCTGTAAAAAGCAATATTAACTGAAAATCACGGTTCCTTTTGAATTGGAGAGCACTCTGAATTTAGACTCATTCTTCTTCTTTTTTATTTTGTTTTTTCAAAAGACAGGGTCTTGCTCTATTGCCCAGACTGCTGGAGTAAAGTGGCTTATCATAGTTCAGTGAAGCCTGGGACTCCTGAGGTCCAGTGATCCTCCTGCCTCAGCCTCCCAAATAGCTGGGACTACAGGCATGCATCACCATGCCCGACTGTTTTTTTTTTATTTTTTGTAGGGATGGGGTCTCACCATGTTGCCCAGGCTGGCCTTGAACTCCTGGGCTCAAGCAATCCACCCACCTTGCCCTTGGCCTCCCAAAGTGCTGGGATTACAGGCATGAGCTGCTGCCCCCTCAGCTTGAGTAATTATTTAGAATCTAACTTCACAAACACTTAGTAGTTCTATGACCTTGGCAAGTCACTATAGGCCTCAGTCTCCAATCTGTAATATGGGGATTTTTTTTTTTTTTTTTTTTTTTGGAGACAGAGTCTCGCTCTGTTGCAGTGCCTGAGTGCAATGGTGTGATCTTGGCTCACTTCAACCTCTGCCTTAAGTGATTCTCCTGCCTTAGCCTCCCAAGTAGCTGGGATTACAGGTGTCCACCACCATACCCAGCTAATTTTTTGTATTTTTAGTAGAGACAGGGTTTCACTATTTTGGCCAGGCTGGTCCTGAACTCCTGACCTCATGATCCACCTGCCTCAGCCTTCCAAAGTGCTGAGATTATAGGTGTGAGCCACTGTACCTGGCAATATGGGGATTTTTAATAAAACCATCCTACTACTACATAAGATGGTGTGAACATGAAATCAGATGATGTGCATAAAGCATATTATTATATGTAATTATGTGTAACTATATAACATTTTTTCTAGGTGACTAAGTCACTGCCCCCTACCAACTGAAAGGGTTGTTTTATTTGTTCAATGTACTCATGATAGAAGAGCCTGCCTCTGGGTGTGTTCACAAGTGTAAATAGAAAATTGTAGCCTCTGGCTAAATTACGATTTACTGCATCTAACAAGCAGCCCCACATAGTTTGTTTACATATTACCAAAAGATTAGGTATACATCATTTTATTTCTTTATATCAAGAAAAGCACGTTTATCATAAGACGGATAAAAACCTGCCAACTGAAATAAATCTTTTTTACTCCAATTTCACATTTCTTTTCCTTTCTTTTCTTTCCCTTTCCCTTCTTTCCCTTTTTT
>NW_016107378.1:2518566-2532013 GCF_001604975.1 Cebus imitator | reverse complement strand
TCCTCCTGCCTCAGCCTCCTGAGCAGCTGGGACCACAAGCATGTGCCACCACACCCAGCTAATTTTTAAATTTTTGGTACAGATGAGATCTCGCTAAGTTGCCCAGTCTGACAATTTTTTAAGCAGGATGTAAACTTACCAAGTTACTGCCTGGTGCACAGTGGGTACTAGACAGCAGGGTAGGTACAAGTTAGATCAATGGAAGGAAAGAAGAAAGGAAGAAGGAAAGAAATAGGCAGCTGTAGGAGCAGAGCTGTATTTACCAGGAAACCTCAGGGCCCTTCATTTGCAGGTGTCCCTTCCAAGGCCTTTTACCTCATTTTAAATTCACAATAATGTATTCCTTTTCTAAAGAGAGTCCCCAGTGTTATATATACTTTAGGCCACACCATACCTGGATCTGACCCTTTACAAGAGGTCTGTGAGAGACTGAACCCTTGTTCTTGTTTAAGACTTTTAAGCACAAGTGAAAATCAAGTGGTATCAGGGAGTGTGGCATTTCCATGTGGTCTCCATCATAAACTCCAAATCTGAAATTTGTAACGAGATCATATATAGGTCAGGTAAGCATAATAGCATAAGGAAGGGGTCATAGGAAAAAGGTGGAGGTCAGGAATGTGCAGAATTACTGGGCTGCTTCCAGTTGATTTCTGTAATCTACTCTGATACTTCAGGGCTCTTAAGTTTCCAGAAGGTGTGAATCTGGGTGATGCTGGTTGCATTGCACGGGTCAGTGGAGAAACGGTGGCTTGCAATCTGGAACTCTCTCGCTAGTCCTGGCTGTTCTTCATTAGGACTCACTCAATAACTAGTTGTATGATCTTGGTGGAAGTCACTTCACCTCTTTGGGCCTACGTTTCTCTACATTTAGAATATTTGATAGGTGATTTCAGAGCCCCTTGTTTTAGCTTCATAAGAGCAGAGTTCAAAACTGCCTTGTTCACAACTGTATTCCCTTTGTTGAGTACAGTGTCTAATAATAATTATTATTATATTAATAGTAAGATTTTTTTCATAGTGCTTACAGATGAGGAAACTAAAATGGAAAGCTGTTAAATAAATGCCCTAGGTAGCCTACCTAGTAAGTGGCAGAACCTAATTCAAACCCAAACAGTCTCACTCCAGAGTCTCTCTTCTTAACTGTGATACTCTATATCCACAATAAATATATTTTTTTTAATTGATGGATTTAGGCCATGCATGGTGGCTCACACCTGTAATCCCAGCGCTTTGGGAGGCCACCGGTGGGAGGCTCACTTGAGGCAAGGATTCAAGACCAACCTGGATAACATAGGCAAGACCCCATTTCTACAAAAAAATAAAAAATTAGCCAGGCATGGTGGTACGTGCCTGTAGTCCTAGTTACTCAAGAGGCTGAGGCAGAAGGATTGCTTGAGCCCAGGAGTTCGAGGCTATGGTAAGCTGTGATGGTGCCAGTGAACTCCATCCTGGGTAACAGAGTGAGACTCTATCTCTTAAAAAAAAAATTGTGATTTTTATTTTATTTAGATATCTTTTCTTTTTCTTTTTCTTTAAAAAAGAGATGAGTTTCATCATGTTGCCCAGACTGGTCTCAAACTCCTGAGCTCAGGTGATCCTCCTGCCTCAGCCTCCCAAAGTGCTGGGATTACAGGTATGAGCCACCACGCCCAGCTTAGCTTTTATTTTTAGAACAGTTTTAGATTTGCAGAAAAAATTAAGCAGATAGCACAGAGAGTTCGATGAATGAGCAAATCAGTGAATGGAGTATTCACTGATGGAGACCCTGATTCATTATCCAAGGCAGGTTGAAAGGGAACTCATCTTTGTGTGAGTTCTCTATGTGCACAGCACTTTATATATGCAATTCACTTTATTTTTACAGCCGGCTTGTAAAATAGGGAGCATTAACCTTGATTTGCAGTGAGGAAACTGAGGCTCAGAATGGCTAGGAGACTTGCCCTAAGTCATCTAGCAGATGAGGAGGTAGGGCTAGAAAGTTCTTATCTATCTCATCCTAAAGATCACATTTGCTTGTTCCTCTGATTGAAAACTTCAAAATTATCCTCAAAAGATATTTTGTGTTGTGTAGACCTAACATTGGTCTCTAGTGCCTTATAGTTTTTAAAATGCTTTTGTCTTTATCTTTTGGTCATCACAACAGCACAGGAAGGTGGGTAAGGCAGCTTTTATGATTGTATTTCATAGAGGTGGCTACTTGGGCTTAAAACGTTAAGTTTGTATATGAAGAGTGCTGAGGTAGCACCAGGACTGCAACACAAATATGTTGATTTCCTGCTCCATGGCCTTCCCTTCTCACCAAAGCACTCCTCTGTTAGAAACTACTTCATTGCACAAGATTCCTGCTGGGCCTGCAGGGGAAATACACCCTGCTTTGCTCTGGTCATGGAGCTGCTCTTCTTCCCTGGGGTTGTTCAGGGAAATTTTTCTAAAATCAAAGGTTTGACTGCATTTAACTCCTTTCCTAAATATTTGGGGGGAAAGCGTGAACTCTGACATTTTATTTTTTTCCCCCATGTATTTAACCAGCATAAGGAGTTGGCCATTTTCAGTTAAAGAATGTTTCTGATTCTGATGGCATAGTTAGAAATTGCATTGCCAATGTTGGAAACCCATTTCATGATGGCAGCAAGGCAGAGATTTCCACTCTGCCCTTTGCTCTCAGGCCACTATAAGTATACCTCAGAAGCAAGCAAATTCTCCTGGATGCTTCTCCTTCCTTGACAGCCCCTAGCTGAAAGCACTTAACTCATCACCCTGAAGGAGAGATTTTTTTTTAATTATTATTTTATTTTGAAAAAAATTGAAACCTACAGAAATTGCATAAGAAAGTTACAATCAACTGGGTGCGGTGGCTCATGCCTGTAATTCCAGCACTTTGGGAGCCGAGACGGGCAGATCACTTGAGGTCAGGAGTTTAAGATCAGCCTGGCCAACATGGTGAAACCCCATCTCTACTAAAAATTCAAAAAATTAGCTGGGCATTGTGGCGGGCACCTGTAACCCCAGTTATTCAGGAGGCTGAGGCAGGAGAGTTGCTTGAACCCGGGAGGCAGAGATTGCAGTGAGCTGAGATCGTGCCACTGCACTCCAGCCTGGATGACAAGAGTGAAACTTCATCTCAGAAAAAAAAAAAAAAAAAGAAAGTTTCAATGAACTTTTTTCTCTATACTCCCCAGATGAAGGGCTTAATTTTTAAAAAATCATTTAATGTAATTTTTCTACCTTAAGCCTCGAACTCCTGAGTCCAAGCCATCTTGCTGCCTCAGCCTCTAAAGTAGCTAAGACCATGACTGGCTAAAAAAATAAAACAAAACTCTAGAGATGGAGGTCTTGCTAATTGCCCAGCCTGGTCTTGAACTCCTGTCCTTAAGCGATCCTCCCACTTCGGCCTCCCAAACTGCTGGGATTACAGGCATAAGCCGCTATGTGCAGCCTCTTTAAAATATTGTTTATTTATTTCAGTAGGTATTATATTTGTTTGATTCAAAATTTGAAAGGATATATAGTGAAGTGTCTCCCCCAAACCCTGTCCCCCAGTATCCAATGCACTTTCTAGAAGAAGCTAATAATTTCAGTTTCTTATAGGCCTTTTCAGAGATATTTCATATGTATATGTATGTAAATGTGTATAAGCAAATATGGTTTTATGTGTGTATTTTTGTTTTGCCTTTTTTTGTGGTAGCATACTCTTATTCTACAACTTGATTTTCTCATTTGAAATTTATTCTATTAATAATTTATTTCATAGTCTTCTCATTTTTTAAAATGATTTTACTGTATTCCATTGTGTGGCTATTCCGTAATTTGGTCAACCAGTTCCCTAAGATGGTCACTTAGGTTGTTTCCAAACGTTTGCTAATATTAACAATACTCCAGTGAATAGTCTTTTATGCATGTTATTTTGTAGGAGTAAAAGACTATTTAGCACCTTTTAATGGAGCCTGGAATCAAAGTTATGCTATGAGACTACGTCCAGAATTTCATAAATTCAGGTACTTTGGAGAAGAGGCATTCCTTGTCTCTACATTCCTTTGACCTGGGAGTTGGTAACCTAATCTTCCATGCTGTGGGTCTCGAATTTTCACTGTGATATCTGTCTCTGGTCACAAGAGTGATAAGAACTTTTTCTTTTTCTTTTCTTTCTTTTTTTTTCTTTTTTTTTGAGATGGCGTTTCGCTCCTGTGGCCTAAGCTGGAGTGCAATGGCTCAGTATCAGCTAACTACAACCTCCACCTCCGGGTTCAAGTGATTTTCTTGCCTCAGCCTCGCAAGTAGCTGGGGTTACAGGTGCCCACCACAACGCCTGGCTAATATTTTGTATTTTTAGTAAAGACGGGATTTCACCAGGTTGGCCAGGCTGGTTTGAACTCCTGACTTCAAGTGATTCGCCCACCTCAGCCTCCCAAAGTGCTGAGATTACAGGCATGAGCCATTGTGCCCGGCTCAGAACCTTTTAAAATAGATTATTTTCATGTGCTGAAATGGCCTGTTTCTCATTATTCTCCTTTGCATTGTCTCTGCTCAGCACATTGGTCAGTTAGTTCAAAACAAATGACATATGTGTTGCCATCATGAATCTAAAATGGTCTGGGATCCATCCCTCAATATGTGTTCTGACCTTGAAGCCAAGTTAGAACACTTGAACCGGAAGTTCAGCCTTCAGAATGTTTGCATTTGAAAAGTGAACCAAAGTTTCCTAAGTGTGCTGTTTGGTGAACTCAGAGAAACATAGTAAAAGGTATAAATACCACCAACAAAAATGATAAATGGATATTTCCCGAAGGACAGCTGAAAGGCAGTGCTTCAAGTTAAGTAGCTAGGAACATCTTCTGTTTCTTTTTCAAATTAGGTCTTATTACATGTATTTGCTAGGACACATTTCAGATAAAAAAAAAACTGAACCCCTCATTGTTAGTGAGAGGAAAAGAAAAAGCGTTTATAATCTAGTTAAAGATGTAACTGCCGCAGACACACACAGCACAATGGGCATATGGTGTGGTTATAGTGCAGAATCTAGCATCCTGCTTCCCAAAATGGCCTACCCTACATCTATTCTAGATTTTAAAAAAGAAGGAGGAGGAAGAGGACTAGATCTTATCCTTGAAAACATTTAGGAAAGGAAATGTGTCTGTTCATTGCAAAAGATACATACACAAAAGAAAGATGGCATGAAAACTTCTGAGCTCCAGGGAACTGGTTGACCAAATTATGGAATACAGTAAAATCATTTTAAAAAATGAGAAGACTGTAAAATGAATTAGAATGACTTCAAATGAGAAAATCAAGTTGTAGAATAAGAGTACACTACCACACCCACAAAAAGGCGTCTTTGCAATATGTAGTCACCCTCATCATCTAGAAATTCTGTTTTGCCTCTGTTTATTGAAATAATTTTCAATAGCCTGGGCAATATAGCAAAACCCTATCTCTATAAAAATAAATGTAGGCCGGGTATGGTGGCTCACGCCTGTAATCCCAGCACTTTGGGGCGTGTGGATTGCCTGAGGTCAGGAGTTTGAGACCGGCCTGACTGATACAGTGAAATCTCATCTACTAAAAATACAAAAATTAGCTGGGCATGGTGGCGTGCGCCTGTAGTTCCATCTTCTCAGGAGGCTGAGGCAGGAGAATTGCTTGAACCCAAGAGACGGAGGTTGTAGTGAGCCGAGATCACACCACTGCACTCTAGCCTGGATGACAGAGCAACACTCAATCTCAAAAAATATATATAAATAAATGTAAAAAATTAGCTGGGTGTGGTGCCACATGCCTATAGTTCCAGTTACTTGGGAAGCTGAGACAGAAGGATCATTTGAGCCCAGGAGGTGAGGCTGCAGTGAGCCATGATGGCACCACTGCACTGCAGCCGGGGCGACACAGTGAGACCCTAGCTCAAAAAAACTAATAAAAATAAATGTCACCTTGTTATCTGAGCATGGGCATGATGAGTTCATTTATTTATCAAACCTTTATTGAGTGCCTACTGTAGGCCAGGTATGTCATAGCAGTGAGGACATCGCAATGAACAAACAGAAATTCTTATCCCATGAAGGTTAGGTTCTAATGGAGAGAGATATAGTAAACAAAAAAATAAGTAAAATACAGTGTATCATGTGGTGCTAAGTGGTAGGGAGAGAAACAAAGCAGGGGATACAGGAGGGAGGTGGGGTGAAGGAAGAGGACTCAATCAGGGAAGGGCATCATTGAGAAAGCAGCACTTGAACCAAGTCTTGAAGGAGTACAGGTTAAAAAGTTGGGGCCCTTCAAATAAAGTAATAAACTTTCCTTGTGGTATAATTTGAGGGTAAAACCTTTTTATCTTGAGAATGTTCTTTTCACCCACTTACCATGATCTCTAAAATTTTATTATTAGCCATACACATTTTTAGGTTAAAACGCTAAAATAATAATATGCAGATATCAGGCCAAGCACAGTGGCTCATGGCTGTAGTCCCAGCACATTGGGAGGTTGAGATAGGTGGATCACTTGAGCCCATGAGTATGAGATCAGCCTTGGCAACATGTTGAAACCCCATCTCTACAAAAAATACAAAAAATTAGCCAGGTGTGGTGGTAGGCACCTGCAGTCCCAGCTACTTGGGAGGCTGAGGCAAGAGGATCACTTGAGCCCAGGAGGTGGAGGCTGCAGCTTGGGTAACAGAGTGAGACCCCGTCTTGAAAAAGAAAGATAGATAGATAGATAGATAGATAGATAGATAGATAGATAGATAGATAGGTGTAATTTTGTATTAAAAATACAAAAATTAGCTGGACTTGGTGGTGGTTGCCTGTAATCCTGGCTACTCAGGAGGCTGAGGCAGGAGAATTGCTTGAACCCAGGAGGCAGAGGTTGCAGTTAGCTAAGGGAGTGCCACCGCACTTAAGCCTGGGCAATAAGAGTGAAACTCTACCTCAAAAAAAATAAAATAAAATAAATAATAAAACCTCTGTGTGAATATTTGATACTTTGGTAAGTTTTCATGAGGAAAGAGAGTAAGATGATTGAAGGGCATCATCTTCAGACACAGTGGGAGTGTCTATGGGGGTAACTGATCTTGGGATGTGCAGGGAGGAAGAACGAGATGAGATTCTGGACTGCCACTGCTGGAAGCAGGGACCAAGCAGCACCTTAAGAATTGTTTCTCGGCTCACGCCTGTAATCCCAGCACTTTTTGGGAGGCCGAAGCGGGCGCATCACAAGGTCAAGAGATCAAGAGCATCCTGGCCAACATGGTGAAACCCTGTCTCTACTAAAAATAAAAAAATTAGCCAGGCATGGTGGCACTCACCTGGCGACAGAGCAAGACTCCGTCTCAAAAAAAAAGAGAATGGTTTCTCTCTCTCATGCCATGCCCGGTTGCCCTGTGCTGGGGATAAGCTAGGGACTCTCGCCAGTTTCTCCTAATCCCCGTGCTGAGTGAGGTGCCTGGGGGTGCAGGAAACAGGCTGCTGTGTGGTTTAGTGACGCATCTCCTGAGGGGCAGTTGTGCTACAGATAGTAGTATAAACAGGGACACCCAGAAAGCAATTCTGGGACTCGTAGTCCAGCTAGTTTATAGTTAATTTAAGAGCCCTCAGAAAAAGAAGCAATTCAGGAAACACTGAAAGTTTCCTTCTTAACTTCTTAATCAATGCAAGAAAGTAGCTTTTTATTTTTGAGGTGGAGTTTTGCTCTTGTTGCCCGGGCTGGAGTGCGGGTCTCGGCTCACTGCAACCTCCACTTCTTGGGTTCAAGCAATTCTCCTTCCTCAGTTTCCGGAGTAGCTGGCATTACAGGTATGCACCACCATGCCCGGCTAATTTTGTGTTTTTAGTAGAGACGGGGTTTCACTGTGTTGATCATGCTGGTCTCAAACTCCCGACCCCAGGTGATCCACCCTCCTCGGCCTCCCAAAGTGCTGGGATTACAGTGTGAGCCACCGTGCCTGGCCTTTTTTTTTTTTTTCTCCTGCCTCAGCCTCCCATGTAGCTGGGACTACAGGTGCGCGCCACCACGCCCAACTAATTTTTTGTATTTCTAGTAGAGACAGGGTTTTGCCATGTTGGCCAGGCTGGTCTCGAACTCCTGACTTCAGGTGATCCACCCGCCTTGGCCTCCCAAAGTGCTGGGATTACAGGCATGAGATACAGTGCCTAGCCTAAAATCAGAATTTTTTGCCTAGGCATTTGGATTTCCAGTTTCTATTGGAACATTGTACTTCTAGCAACATTGAACTCTTACACCCAATAGATAACAATCCCGGAGCTGAGTGGAGCTATGCACTCTGCGGTTTGCCACAGTCCCCAGCAGTCCCTATTGCCTCATACCTAGCTTGTGCCCATTACTTTCTGGTCCCTGTAGGCATTTGAGTTTGTGACTGGTGGTTAAAACTTATGTCTATAGAAGTATTTCTGAGAACTGAACTTATAGGAACAAAGATAATCCTGAAATAGAGAGGACAATCCAGTTTCAAAAGATGAGGTGAATGCCCTCAGAAATACTCTGCTTTCTTGGCTGGGTGCAATGGCTCATGCCTGTAATGTAATCCCAGTGCTTTGGGAGGCTGAGGCCATAGGATCGCTTGAGCCCAGGAGCTCAAGACCAGCCTGGGCAACATAGTGAGACTCTCTCTCTATTAAAAACTTTAAAAAATATATTTAAAAAAATAATTCTGCTTTCATGGGCCAGAACAGTAGCTCAAACCTGTAATCCCAGCGCTTTGGGAGGCCAAGGCAGGTGGATCACCTGATGTCAGGAGTTGGTGACTATAAAATTATATAATTTATAATAATTATATAATAATTATATAATAATTTTATATTATTATTTATGATATAAAAAGAAAAGAGGAATAAACTAATATTTATTACACTTAGTGTGTGCTCAATGATACCCTAGGTACTTGATATATGATCTCATTTAACACTTGTAACAATCAAATGTTATAGTAGTTCTAGCTACTCAGACGTTCAGGCAGGAGAATCACTTGAACCTGGGAGATGGAGGTTGCAGTGAGTCAAGATTGAGCCACTGCACTCCAGACTGGGTGATAGTAAGACTCCATCTCAAAAAATAATAATAATAATAATAAAATTTTTAAAACCCCAAATATTCTGATTTTTAGATGCTGGCAACTGATTCAAGATAGTTAAAGACATGGTGTGTGGGGTCAGTGTATGATCTCTGACATAAACAGGTAATCTGGGTGCAGCATGGAACATGATAAAAAAGTAGGCAAAGGAAGGACATCTGGTCAACCTCACAGTTTGAGAGAGTATATTTTTTAGAGAGTTGACCTTTACAAAGTTGACCCCTTTGCCAAAGTTCTGCCTCACCTATTTAACCAATAGGTTACTTTGGAGTAATGTCTGTGTAGTCCTGGCAGAGTGGAAGAAAATGCTGAAGTGAGACTCATAGTCCTGGGTTCTAGTCTTGGTTCTCCCACAAACTCACTGTGCAACCTCAGATAAATCCCTCAGCCCCTCCAGCTTTAATTTTCTCATCTGCAGAACAAGGGGCTGGACTTAACAGGTTTTCAGCATGTGCCCCACGAAGAGCAAGACGTCTTCAGAGATGCCTGGGAGAGGTGGGGAAGGGCGGGGAATCCCAGGGCTTGCAGGAGGGGCAGCTGAGCCTTTGTTCTATTTTCTCTTTGGGGTTTCTGCCTTTCTATTTTATATCTCCAGCTTCTGCAAAAAAGAAAAAAAATTGTCTTTTTGACGACAGAATTTCCTCACTTTAAAAATGTTTGAAAATCTTTGGATTAGTTGATCAGCTGTAGCCTAAGATTATTAGCAGAGGTTTGCAAACTCTATGAGGCCTGCAGTTAATCTGAATGTTTAGTCTTTTCTCCATTTGCCTCATGTGCTTGGCTTGTCTGCTTACAATTACCACTAGCTCCAACCCCAGGCTGATGAAATGAGCAAGTAGCCAACAAATACCATGGGAAGATTCTGACTCATTTTCCAGTTCAATAGCTTGTTTTGGGGAATCTTCTTTTTTGTGTGTGAACATATATGTTCTTATTTCTGTTATATTGCTCACAGGCAAAGTAGTCATAGTTGCTACTAAAAAACCTTCATATGGTTTGATATCACATTTCAGCATTTCACAGTGATCTGCAGCTTCCAGGTGCTCTGCCACTTGAAGAAGTCTGAAAATAACTCAACTGGCCTTAAAAAGATTACCTATAATTTGTTGACAACTTAATATTATGACTTTGTATGTATCATCTCTACGATTCAGAGTATTAACCCTGCAGAGAAGATATTTTTGTCTGTGTCTTGCTAATAAATAAGGAAACTAAATCTAGGTGAGGTTAAAGACTTGTCTTGAACACATAGGATTCCAGCTTGTGGCAGTCCCAGCATATTGTCAACCAGACAACCTCTAAATTTGCTTCTGGATTTGAGAAATCAGACAACAGCAGGTCTCCTGTTTTAGCTGTCCTGAGATCACCTGCAAAACTGCTTTCAACTTTCAACTTTCCAGATCCTCTTATCTACTGAAGATGCCTTGAATGGAAGCTTGTTAACTCACAACTGTTCAAGTTTGTTGCCCTAATCTTAACTGATAAGAGGGCCCCTGAATTTAAATATTCCCATCTGTGGCCTGGGTTGTTTCAGTGGAAATGAAAGAACTTATACATCTGGGGGTGCAAACAGACTTTGAGGAACGAGTAAGTGGATTTTTGAGTGTTATTCCTGAACTTGGCTGAGCTGAGCTTCTCTCCTGCTGCAAAGGAAATGACTTTCCCTGTTTGTTGATCTACCTGTTGTTCTATGTGTAACAGGTTCAGTTTTTCTAGTGGTAGGTATATGCCAAGCATGTGTCACAAAGTAAGAATTATGGACTATTCTTTTTATTTAGCACTTTGCTGGGCACATGGTATATCCTTAGTCAATATTTTTAATTCCTATAACTGGATTTTTTTTTTCCTTAAAGTTCACTAACAAGACAAAAGACCAGTACTTTTTTTTTTTTTTTTTTTTAGGCAGAGTCTTGCTCTGTCACCCAGGCTGGAGTGCAGTGGAATGATTCAGCTCACTACAACCTCTGCCTCCTGGGTTCAAGCAATTCTCCTGCCTCAGCCTCCGGAGTAGCTGGGACTACGGGCGCCTGCCACCACACCCAGCTAATTTTTGTATTTTTACTAGAGACAGGGTTTCACTATGTTGCCCAGGCTGGTCTCGAACTCCTGACGTTGTAATCCACCTGCCTTGGCCTCTGAAAGTGCTGGGATTACACACATGAGCCACTGTGCCTGGCCAAGACCAGTACTTTTTATTTGCACAATGTAGTATTTTCAGAGATTGCTTGTAAATATTACCTATAAGAAACAACAACAGAGCCAAGCATAGTGGCTTACACTGTAATCCCAGCATTTTGGGAGGCCAAGGCAGGAAGGTCACTTGAGTATAGGAGTTCAAGACCAGCCTCAGCAACATGGTGAGAGACCCTCATCTCTACAAAAATAAAAATAAGCTGGGGGTGGTGGCTCACGCCTGTAGTTCCAGGCTAAGGCAGGAAGATTGCCTGAGTCTAGAGGGTTAAGGCTGCAGTGAGCTATGATAACACCACTGCACTCCGGCCTAGGTGACAGAGCGAGACCCTCTAAAAACAAAACAAAACAAATTACAATTAAAAATAAATAAATTATGTGGACTCAAGTTGTATGTGACTAGTCTTAACTGCATGGGAGGCTGAGGCATGAGGATCGCTTGAGCCTGAGAAGTCAAGGTTGCAGTGAGCCATGATTGTACCACTGCAGTCCAGCCTAGGTGACAGAGCAAGACCTTTTCTCAGAGAAAAAAAAAAAAAAGAGAATGAAACAACAAAATGTGAGGCAGGCAGCATAGATGTTATGATTCTTATTTCACAGGCAAGAAAAAATTGCTGATCATTCATTCAGTTGGTTAGTGGTAAGCCTGGACTACAGCTCAGGTATTTCCACTTTTAATCCTGTGTTCTCTCTGTTTTACTATAGTCTTGGCATTTTTAACTGAAGGAGGAGAATGGGTTCCAATTGACTTCCAGGATGAGCCTAGTTTGTGTTTGATTGTTTGTTTGTTTTTACAGAGACAGGGTCTTACTGTCTTTCTAAAAAAAAAAAAAAAAAAAAAAAAGGCTGGAGTGTAGTGGCACAATTGTAGCTTACTGCAGCCTCGAACTGAATTCCTGGGTTTAAGCAATTCTCCCACTGCAGCCTCCTGAGTAGCTAGGACTACAGGCACGCACCACCACGCCTGGCTCTGTATGTATGTATTTAGAGATAGGAGTCTTGCTGTGTTGCACAGATTGGTCTTGAACTCCTGGCCTCACCTCCTCAAATTCTGGGGTTATAGGTGTGAGTCACCACACCCAACCTTTATTAGGAGATGGTGATGATTTTGAGGAAAAAGGTTATTAATTACCTCGCTTGAGAAAAATATCAATAACCATTGTTTTTTCTTAAAAATAAGCAAGGCAGTAAAATTTAGAGTTTGCCATAACAAAAAAATATGAACAAGCATTTCCGAACCCACCACTGTTTGGTCTCATTTCTTCCATGAATGGGATGGAATCTGGCCACCTTGCTGTTCTGTGAGCATTATTATCATTATTTTGATTCTCATTCTGTCACCCAGGCTGTAGTGCAGTGCCACCATCTTGGCTGACTGCAACCTCTGCCTCCCAGGTTCAAGTGATTCTCCTGCCTCTGCCTCCCGAGTAGCTGAGATTACAGGCCCATGCCACCACACCTGGCTAATTTTTGTATTTTTAGTAGAGAAGGGTTTTCGCCATATTGGCCAGGCTAGTCTTGAACTGCTGACCTAAGGTGATCCATCTGCCTTGGCCTCCCAAAGTGCTGGGATTACAGGCGTGAGCCACCATGCCCGGCCAGCATTATTTTTTTTAATTTGCTTTGTAGCACAAGTATTCGATTCATTGATTGATTACCTCTCACTTCTACAGCTAAATGAAGGGATTTGTTGATGACTTTCTTCTAAGAAGAAAATAGAAGTATGCTGCAGTTTTCTTTCCCCCTTTAGTTTGAGGTTTTCGGGACAGGTGTTAACAGATGAACCTAGGTTACTTGTATGCCTCTTCTCTTTCCTAAGAGATTGATTTTTCATCTGGTTTGTGCCTAAGGCTGCCCCTTTGTGATAATGAGGCAAGTGTTTATAGCAGCCTAGAAAGTGGTCCAAAGAACAGTTAGGGATGCTGTCAACCTAGATGACACAAAAAAGGACTCACCCAGAGAATAAAAATGTGGTAGCCAGGTAATGTATTCAGTTCTGTGTCACTCAGAGCAGTACTTTTCCATGTTGGTGGCACAGGTAATTACAATAAGAGCTTTTAAAAAATAAGGCTTCCGGCCGGGCGCGGTGGCTCAAGCCTGTAATCCCAGCACTTTGGGAGGCCGAGGCGGGTGGATCACGAGGTCAAGAGATCAAGACCATCCTGGTCAACATGGTGAAACCC
>NW_016107378.1:2516430-2518286 GCF_001604975.1 Cebus imitator | reverse complement strand
AAAAAAAAAAAAAAAAAAAAAAATAAGGCTTCCATACTGACCTATCACCCCTAGATCTGAGCAAAGATAATTTTTAAGTTTCCTGGGAGATTCTATTAATTTGGTGAATCTCCTAATTTTCTATTAGGAGATTCTATTAGGTTCTATTATTTTGCCAGTAATGGCCAAAATAGCAATTACTTTTGCACCAACCTAATAATATGGAGTTAGGTTTCAGAACCTCTGATAAAGGCTTCCAGTGTCTTGCTCAAAACCAGGTCAGGTAGCTCCAAATGGCAGCCGGTTTTTCTGCCAGAACAATATGGGTATGTTGAGTGATCGGTTCGTTCTGTGTAAGATTCACATTTGTTCAGCATCTGTGTTCTAGGTGCTTTTTCGAGGAACAAGACAGAACCTGCTTACGCCTTAAGATGCTTTCTTTTTTAGTGTTTGGAGACAAAAAGTAAATACATAAACAGGACTGTGGTAAGTGTTAGGAAGGAAATAAACTAGGTGATTAGGAGTCAAAGAAGGCCTCTAATATGAGGAATTATTCTTGAAAGACCTGAAGAGGAAGAAGGAGCGGCTGTAACTAGAGCAAGTGGTAAGGCAGGGGGAAGAGAAGGTGAAAAGGTTCCGAGGCAAGGAGGGTGTGTTTGAGGAACAGACTCCAGGTGTTTTCAGTTATCTAGAAAAAGGAATGGCAGATCATAAGCAAATGCCAGGCTGACATTTCCTTTTTCTTTTTTTTTCCTTTTGAGACGGCGTCTCACTCTGTTGCCTGGGTTGGAGTGCAGTGGTGCGATCTGGCTAATTTTTGTATTTTTAGTAGAGACAGGGTTTCACCATGTTGGCCAGGCTGGTCACAAACTCCTGACCTAAAGCGATCTGCCCACCTTGGCTTCCCAAAGTGCTGGGATTATAGGCATGAGCCACCACGCCTGGCCTGACATTTCTTACACTTTGCACAAATCACTCAGTATGTTCTTGCCAAATAGTACACACTCTGCAAGGGAAACACAAAGAGAAGCATCCTCCAGGAGCCAGGATAAGGTGTGCTGAACGGAGTGTTCTGCTTTACTAGTCGGTAATTGTTGACTATGAGGAAAAAGTTAGGCAGTCCCAGTCAGAATGGCAATTGTTAAAAAGACAAGAAACAACAGATGCTGGCGAGGCTGCGGAGAGATAGGAATGTTTTTACACTATTGGTGGGAATGTAAATAGTTCTAGTTCTACTATATTGGAAGAGGATGTGATGATTCCTCAAAGATGCAGAACCAGAAATACCGTTTGACCTAGTAATCCCATTACTGAGTATATACCCAGAGGAATATAAATCATTCTATTATAAAGATACATGCACACGTATATTCATTGCAGCACTATTCACAATAGCAAAGACTTGAAATAAACTCAAATGCCCTTCAATGATAGATTGGATAAAGAAAGTGTGGTACGTATACCCTATGGAACACTATGCAGCCATAAAAAGGAACAAGAAGATCATGTCTTTTGCAGGGACATGAATTGAGCTGGACACCATTCCTCAGCAAACTAACTCAGGAACAGAAAACCAAATACTGCATGTTCTCACTCATAAGTGGGAGCTGAACTGTGAGAATACATGGACACAGGGAGGGGAACATCACACACCAGGGCCTATAGGGGAGGGGCAAGGAGGGGAAGGAGAGCATCAGGAAAAATAGCTCATGCATGCTGGGATTCATACTTAGGTAATGGGTCGCTAGGCGCAGCAAACCACCATGGCGCACTTTTACCTATGTAGCAAACCTGCACATCCTGCACATGTACCTCAGAACTTAATTTTATTTTATTTTATTTATTTATTTTTTTTTTTGAGAC
Source organism: Cebus imitator (assembly GCF_001604975.1). Lineage (NCBI taxonomy): Eukaryota > Metazoa > Chordata > Mammalia > Primates > Cebidae > Cebus > Cebus imitator. The sequence continues at coordinate 2,516,444 of NW_016107378.1, read as the reverse complement.
GGAGTTTCGCTCTT
>NW_016107378.1:2508315-2514755 GCF_001604975.1 Cebus imitator | reverse complement strand
TTGCCAAGGCTGGAGTGCACTGGCATGATCTTGGCTCACTACAACTTCTACCTCCCCGGTTCAAGCAATTCTCCTGCCTCACCCTTCCAAGTAGCTGGGATTACAGGTGCCCGTCACCATGCCTGTTAATTTTTGTGGTTTTAGTAGAGATGGGGTTCTACCATGTTGGCCAGGCTGGTCTCAAACTTTTGACCTCAAGTGATCCACCCACCTCAGCCTCCCAGAGTGCTGTGATTATAGGCGTGAGCCACCGCACTTAGCCTAACATAACCTTTCTTAAGAAGTCCCCTAACCTGAAAAAAAGGGACACAAGAAAACTTTTGGAGATGATGAATATGTTTATTACCTGGATTATGGTAATGGTATCACAAATGTATACATATGTCCAAACTCACCAAGTTGTAGGCACTAATTATGTGCAGCTTTCTGCATAGCAATTGTACCTCAATAAAGCTGGGGAGGGAAGAAAAATTTAATTTTAAAATTATTAAAGATTATAATTTTTTACATAAATTTGCAAATCCGCTTGTAAAGAAAACTCTGTTATTTAAAAAAATACAAGATTATGGTAATTGTTAAAGGATTTATTTTATTCCTAATAGTAATATATGAGTTTTATAAGCTCTTCCCAAGATCCAAGTAGGAGTGTGAAACTTAGCTGATGGAATTGCAAAACAATGGTGACAGAATCATAAGCATGGCTATTGAGTAATGAAAAATGAGTCGTCTGGGCACGGTGGCTGACGCCTGTAATCCCAGCACTTTGGGAGGCTAAGGCTGGTGGATCACCTGAGGTCAGGAGTTCAACACCAGCCTGTCCAACATGGTGAAACGCTGTCTCTACTAAATACAAAAAATTAGCTGGGTGTGGTGGTGCATGTCTGTAATCCCAGCTATTTGGGAGACTGAGGCAGGAGAATCGCTTGAACCTGGGAGGTGGAGGTTGCAGTGAGCTAACATTGCACCACTGTACTCCAGCCTGGGCGACAGAGGGAAACTCCACATTAAAAAAAAATAAAAAACAAAAAACAAAAAAAAACCCACACACACAAAGAAAGAAGTAAAGAAATGTCCAGGGAACTCCAATGCCATCTTCTCTTTTGTTGAACCTTATACAAGACAAAATGGTTTAAAATTTTACCAGGAGGCTAGGTGCAGTGGCTTACACCTGTAATCCTAGTGCTTTGGGAGGCTGAGGCGGGAGGATTGGTTAAGCCTAGGAGTTTGAGACCAGCTTGGGTAACATAGCAAAACCCTGTCTCCAAAAAAAAAAAAATTTTTAAATTAGCTGGGCATGGTGGCAATGTCTGTAGTCCCAGCTATTGAGTAGTCTGAGGCAGGAGAATTGCTTGAGCCCAGGACCTGGAGGATGCAGCAAACTATGATTGCACCACCGCACTCTGGCCTGGGCAACAGAGCAAGACCCTGTCTCTAAAAGAAAAAAATTGTTTTTTAATTGCACTAGGATGGGTTTCTTCTGGAAATAGAATGCCCCTAATGCCTATAAAACTAGTTGGTTGGAAAAAAATACATGTTTACGGTTTCCATCAATTCTCAGGCTAAGTGATATAGGTCATACATGCTTTCTAAAGCACACCAGGCCAGGTGAGGTGGCTCCCGCCTGTAATCCCAGCACATTGGGAGTACAAGGTGGGTGAATCACTTGAGGCCAGGAGTTTGTGAGCAGCCTGGCCAGCATGGTAAAATCCTGTCTCTACTAAAAACAAAAAAATTAGCTGGATGTGGTGGTGCGTGCCTGTAATCCCAGCTACTCAGGAAGCTGAGGCAGGAGAATCACTTGAACATGGGAGTTGCATGCTACAGTGAGCCAAGATCATGCCACTGCACTCCAGCCTGGGTGACAGAGCCAGACTCTGTCTCAAAATAAACAAATAAACAAAAAACCCTATAAACATACCAATTATAGTACCTGTAAATGAAGGTTAAGTGTTACCAAAATGAATAAAAATAATTAATATTTATTTGTGTTAGAAAATAGTTTGCCATGAGGCCAGAAGACCATATATATTCTTGTTCATTGTCGTATTCCCAGCCCCTAGTGTTGTGCCTGAGACATCACAGATCCCCTTTAAATACTTGTTGAGTGAATTCACTTTTTAAATAACAGCCACATTTCATCCTTTTGATCTCTCCAAACTTGATTTAGATGCAACTTCTCCAGGAGTGCTTATGTTACCCAAAGAGAAACAGATGCACAAAGAGAAGGAATGAGATGCTCGGGGTTGTTTTATCAAGGAAACCAGCAAACCTTCTTTTTCCTGAAGACCTTTTAAGATTAGGACAAGCAACTGTTTTTAAAAGCAGAACAGTGTTAAGATTTGAACTGTCAAGTAGAATCATGCTTTGAAGTATATTCCTGGCTAAAAGCAGGGGATAAACTAAATAAAACTTGGAGACTCTAAGACCTGTCCCTGATTAAATGGGCCTACAGGTGAGAATCTGAAGAACAGCTCTGTGGCTGAACATATCCTTTGGATGTTGTTATTACCAGCTGCCTCTAGATTTGAGAACAGTGCTGAGCATGCTTTTAAATGATCTTTGAGATACTTTAAGCAACCTACAGCTGAAAGCATACCTAGCCCTCATTTCTGTTTGCTTGAGCAAGAGCTTGAAAAAGAAGTCTAAAGAACTTTCTAGTGATATCCTTCACTCCTGTTCTAAAAAGAACCTGTGTTCTTCACTGGGTTAAGGAAATTTCTCAACTCCCAGGGGCTAATGTGGAGTTCGTTTTCACTCACTGCTGAATCAACTGAAGTTCCTTTCAGATTATTTTCCTAGAGTGAAGTATCTGAGCTCTTCAAGCTACTATTCATTAGTGCTGAGAGATGAAAATCATGTAATGGGGCATAAAACATTTAAGTTATGAATCTGCATAAAATGTGTAAAAGATGAAAAAAGCATACTTTAATGTTTATCAGTATTTGTCATTGATCAGTGAAAGAACATTTTCATTCATGCCTCAGCCAGTGGATGGATGTCAATAAAGATGAGTGAGAAGATATTTTATATACACATACTTGTTCAATATTTATTACATGTTTATTATTTATAATTTATTATTACTTATATGGGAATAATAATCTCTTCTGTAGCCAACACAACACCTACCCTAGTATACATACATAGTGTAAGTATTTAAATATGTATAAATTAAGTAAATGATAACAAAGTCACAAAACTGGTGAGCCCAATATAAAAAATAACAGGGCCACTACAACAATCTTCAAACTTAAAAAAATTATTTACTGTGTAACTAATTTTATGAATGTAATTAAAATATGTCTTTTTGTCTCAACATGTGTTCATATGTTAGATTCATATACATGGATTTAATGTGTATAATACTGTAACAAAGTTGGAAATTGCTGGCTGGGAATCACTTTTTTGTTGTTGTTGTTTGTTTGTTTTGAGACAGAGTCTCACTCTGTCACCCAGGCTGGAGTACCGTGGCATGCTCTTGGCTTCCTGCAACCTCTGCCTCCCAGGTTCAAGCAATTTTCCTGCCTCAGCCTCTCGAGTAGCTTGGATTATAGGCATGCACCATCACACCCAGCTAATTTTTGTATTTTTAGTAGAGACGGGGATTCACCATGTTAGCCAGGCTGGTCTCGAACTCCCACCCTCAGGTGATCCATCTGCCTTGGCCTCTCAAAGTGCTGGGATTACAGGCATGAGCCACTGTGACTGGCCTGGAATCACTTTTTTTTAAAACCAGCTTTATTAAGATAGTATTTACTTGACAAAATTTATGCTTCAGTGGTTTCTAGTGTGTTCAGATTTGTGCAACTGTCTCCATAATCTAATTTTACAACTATGTCATTGCCTCCAAAAACAAACCCTATACTTATTAGCAGTCACTCTTCATTCTTCATCCATTTTCTCCCAATCCAGCCCTAGGCAACCACTGATCTACTTTCTGTCTCTATAGATTTACTTATTCTAGACATTTCCTATAAATATAATCAAACAGTCAAGCCTTTTGTATCTGGCTTTCATACTTTTAATTTGTTTTGTTTTATTTTGTTTTTTGAGACAGAGTTTTGCTATCTCGACTCACTGCAACCTCTGCCTCCCAGGTTCAAGCAGTTCTCTTGTCTCAGCCTCCTGAGTAGCTGAGATTACAGATGCACACTACCATGTCTGGCTAATTTTTGTATTTTTAGTGGAGAAAGGGTTTCCATGTTGGCCAGGCTGGTCTCGAACTACTGACCTCAAGTGATCCACCCACATTGGCCTCCCAAAGTGTCGGAATTACAGGCATGAGCCACCACCTCTGGCCTAATTTTTAAAAATCAAACATCTTTGTGTAATAATTCTGTCTTCTCAGTTGGCTTGCTAGGGAATGTATCTGGCTTTTATCACTTAGCATTATGTTTTCAAAGTTCATCTGTGTTGTACTGTAAGTACTTAATCTTTTTTTATGGCTGAATAACCTTCCAGTTTGTATATATGCCATTTTTGTTTATCCAGTCATCGGCTGATAGACATTTGGGTTGTTTCCACTTTTGGGCTATTGTGAATAATGCTGCTGTGAACATTTGTGTGCAAGTTTTTGTGTGGACATATGGTTTGATTTCTCTTGGGTTGCTGGGTTACATGGTAACTATGTTTAACTTTTTGAAGAACTGTTTTCCAAAACAACCATCATTTTACATTCCCACCAGCAATGTACCAGGGTTGGAGGGTTCTAATTTCTCTGCATCTTCAATAGCACTTTGTATTAGTCTGTTATCATGCTGCTAATAAGGACATACTCAAGTAGGGTAATTTATAAAGAGAAAGAGGTTTAATGGACTCACAGTTCCATGGGGTTGGGGAGGCCTCACAATCATGGTAGAAGGCAAAGGAGGAGTAAAGTCACATCTTACATGGTGGCAGACAAGAGAGAGAACATGTGCAGGGGAACCTTCCCTTTATAAAACCATTGGATCTGGTGGTTTTTTTTGAGATGGCATCTCGCTCTGTCACCCAGGCTGAAGTACAGTTGCATGATCTTGGCCCACTGCAACCTCTGCCTCCTGGGTTCAAGCGGTTCTTCTGCCTCACCTCCCAAGTAGCTACCATCATGCCTGGCTAATTTTTTGTATTTTTAGTAGAGATGGGGGTTTCACCATGTTGGCCAGGCTGATCTCAAACTCCTGACCTCCAGTGATCTGCCCTCTTCAGCCTCCCAAAGTGCTGAGATTATAGGCGACTCATGAGACTTATTCTCTGTCACAAGAACAGCACCGGAAAGACCCACTCTTATGATTTAATTACCTCCCACTGGGGCCCTCCCACTACACGTGGGAATTATGGGAGCTACAGTTCGAGATTTGGGTGGGGACATAGCCAAACCATATCATATTTACTATTGTTTGTCTTTTTTATTGTAGCCATCCTGATAAGAGTGAAGTGGTGTCTCATTGTGGTTTTGATTTGCATTTCTCTAACAACTAATGTGTTGAGCATCTTTTCTTGTGCATTATTAGCTATTTGTATATCTTCTTTGGAGAAATGTCTACTCAGATACTGTGACCACTTTTTAATTGGATTATTTATGTCTTCATTGTTTAGTTGTAAGTGTTCTTTATATATTCTGCATACTAAATCCTTATCAGATACAGACTGTCTCTACCTTATGGTTTGACTTATGATTTTTTTTTTTTTTTAAGATAGAGTCTCACTCTGTCACTTAGGCTAGAGTGCAGTGGCACAATCTTGGCTCACTGCAACCTTCGCCTCCTGGGTTCAAGCAGTTCTCCCACCTCACCATCCCACATGCCACCACGCCTGGCTAATTTTTTGTATTTTTAATAGAGATGAGGTTTCACCATGTTGGCCAGGCTGGTCTTGAACTCCAGACCTCAGTTGATCCACCTGTTTTGGCCTCCCAAAGTGCTAGGATTACAGGCGTGAGCCTCTGCACCCAGCTGACTTACAATTTTTTGACTTTGCAATGGTGTTAAGGTGATACACATATAGTAGAAATTGCAGATTTTTGAATTTTTCTCTTTTCTCAGGCTAGCGATATATAGTAAATAATCTCCCATGATGGCTCAGCTTTCAGTTAGCCACATGATCACAAAGATTCACAGCTCGTACTGTATGGCGGGCTGCGTTGCCAGATGATTTTGCCCAACTGTAGGCTCAAGTCAGTGTTCTGAGCACATAGCTAGACTAAGCTATGATGTTCAGTATGCTAAGTGTATTAACTGCATTTTCAACATAACAGTATTTTCTGCTTATAATGGGTTTATCTGGACAAAACTTAGTTGTAAGTTGAGGAGCATCTGTATTTGATTTGCAAATATTTTCTTTCATTCTGTTTTGTCTTTTGCACTTTCTTAATGGTGTCCTTTGACACTGAAAAGATTTTCAATTTTGATGAAGTTTAATGTATACTTTTTTGTGGTTTCTTTTTTTTTTTTTTTTTTTTT
>NW_016107378.1:2457475-2508270 GCF_001604975.1 Cebus imitator | reverse complement strand
CTGGAGTGCAATGGCGCAATCTCGGCTCACCGCAACCTCTGCCTCCTGGGTTCAGGCAATTCTCCTGCCTCAGCCTCCTGAGTAGCTGGGATTACAGGCACATGCCACCAGGCCCAGCTGATTTTTTGTATTTTTAGTAGAGATGGGGTTTCACCATGTTGACCAGGACAGTCTCGATCTCTTGACTTCGTGATCCGCCCGCCTCGGCCTCCCAAAGTGCTGGGATTACAGGCGTGAGCCACCGCGCCCGACCATTTTTGTGGTTTCTTATATGAAAGTTTTTAATTTTAATGAAGTTCAGTTTATATTTTCTTTTATCACTTATAGTTTTGGTGTCATGTAAGAAATCATTGTTTAATCCAAGATCCTGAAGATGTACTCTATGTTTTTTTCTTAGAGTTTTATAGCTTTACCTCTTACATTTAGGTGTGTGGTCCCTTTTGGTTCATTGTTTTGTGTGATGTGAAGTAGGGGTCCAACTTCATTCTCTAGTATGTGTATATCTAGCAGTCCCACCATTGGTTTAAAGGACTACACTTTCCCAATCTAAATGTCTCAGCACTCTTGTTGAAAATCAATTGACCATAAATATTAGAGTTTATTTCTGAATTATATATTTTATTCCATTAATCCATATGCCTATCCTTATGCCACTTCCACAGTGTCTTGATTATTATACCTTTGTAGTAAGTTTTCAAATCAGGAGATATGAGTTCTCCAACTTTCTTCTTTTGACTATTTCGTGGGTATCACTTTTGCAGGTCTTACTGAGGTAGGAGCCAAACCTTAGTTTTTGCAGTTTCAGGTTTTTGTTTTGTTTTGTTTGAGATGGAGTTTCACTCTGTTGCCCAGGCTGGAGTGCAGTGGTGCAATCTTGGCTCACTGCAACCTCCACCTCCGGGGTTCAAGCAATTCTCCTGCCTTAGCCTCCCAAGTAGCTGGGATTACAGGCATGTGCCACCATGCCTGGCTAATTTTTTGTATTTTTAGTAGAGACAGGTTTTCCCCATATTGGTCAGGCCGGTCTCGAACTCCTGACCTCAGGTGGTCTACCCGCCTTGGCTTCCAAAAGTGATGGGATTACAGGAGTGATCCACCACACCAGGCGAGCTCTCATTCTTTCACCCAGAATGGAGTGCGGTGCCGTGATCACAGCCCCACTGCAGCCTCAACTTTCTGGGCTCAAGTGATCCTCCCAGCACAGCCTCCCTAGTAGCTGGGACTACAGGCACATGCCACCATGCCCAGCTATTTTTTTTTCTATATTTTGCAGAGATAAGGTTTTGCCATATTGCCCAGGCTGGTCTCAAGATCCTGGGCTCAAGCAATCCACCTGCCTCAGCCCCCCAAAGTGCTGAGATTACAGGTTTGAGCCACCACACCCAGCTAGTTTCAGAATCTTGATTGTATAAGTTTTCTCCCAAAGTGAACAGGTACTAAAGCATTGGTTCATATTCCTCAAACTTGCCAGAGAACTCCACAAATTTACATTGTGGGATTGTCTTTTGGTGACCTAAACCAAAATGCTTATACAGGGAATTTTCCATTCCAAGATGCTGAATTAGTTACTAAAATAAACATGCTTGATAAACATGGAATTGAAAACTCAGGCTGAAGGGAAGAATATACTATAGTGGTTACATGTTACAGCCTTTGGGGCCAGACATCTCTAAGTTTGAGTATTTTTCTGTCACTCAATGACTATGTAACCAGGGCAAGATTTTAGACTATGTTTTTCTGTAAAATGCGGGGGAGGGATCCCTTTCTCAACGCCACGGTGGCTCACACCTTTAATCCCAGTACTTTGAGAGGCTGAGGTGGGTGGATCATTTGAAGTCAGGAGTTCGAGACCAGCCTGGCCAACATGGTAAAACCCTACCTCTACTAAAAATACAAAAATTAGCTGGATGTATTGGTACATGCCTGTAATCTGAGCTACTCAGGAGCTGAGGCAGGAGAATTGCTTGAACCTGAGAGGTGGCGGTTGCAATACCGGAAGGTGGAGGTTGCAGTGAGCCAAGATTCTGCCACTGCACTCCAGCCTGGCTGACAGAGTGAGACTCTGTCAAAAAAAAAAAAAAAAGAAAAAGAAAATCGCTTTCTCATAGAGTGGTTGTGAAGATAAAATGAAATTGTATCATTTTAAATTTCAGTAAATGGCATCTATCGTAGGATGTTTCTTTCAAGGTGTGGAGAGGCCACTTCTGTCATACCACAGGCTTTCTGGATACCCAAATCCCTGTGTCAATAAGAGGGCCCTTTTAATTAGAAAGACATTAGCTAGGAATGGAGACATTGTGTGTGTGTGTGTGTGTGTGTGTGTGTGTGTGTGTGTGTGTGTGATGGAGTTTTGCTCTTGTTGCCCAGGCTGGAGTGCAGTGATGCCATCTTGGATCACCACAACCTCCACCTCCCAGGTTGAAGCAATTCTTCTGCCTCAGCCTCCTGAGTAGCTGGGATTACCGGCATGTGCCACCTTGCCCAGCTATTTTTATATTTTTAGTAGAGATGGGAGTTTCTCCATGTTGGTCAGGCTAGTCCCAAACTCCTGACCTCAGGTGATCTGCCTGCCTCAGCCTCCTAAAGTGCTGGGATTACAGGCATGAGCCACCACACCTGGCCCAGAATGGAGACATTCTTATTCTGGAGTGGGATTGAGGGACCTAGAGAGCATGGCCACCACTTGGCATTTTTATTCTTGTTAACTTCAATTGCAAAATGTAATGTTTACTAATCTGGCCCCTAAATTGTGAGATTTTTTTTCCAGAGTCCCCACATTCAGAAACCACAGTTACTGAGAATACCTCCAAAATTTAAGACAAAAATGAAAACCATTCACTGAGCAGTGAAAATAAATGTCACAAGAATTAATGTACTTGACCGGGCGCAGTGGCTTGTGCTTGTAATCCCTGCATTTTGGGGGGCCAAGGCAGGTGGATCATGAGGTCAGGAGTTCGAGACCAGCCTGGCCAACGCAGTGAAACCTGGTCTCTACTAAAAATACAAAAATTAGCCAGGTGTGGTGATCTGCGCCTGTAATCTCATTTGCTCAGGAGCCTGAGGCAGGAGAATCGCTTGAACCCGGGAGGCAGACATTGCAGTGATTTGAGATCATGTCACTGCACTCCAGCCTGGGTGACAGAGCTAGAGTCCATCTCAAAAAAAAAAAAAAAAAAAAAAAAAAAAAAGAACTCATGTACTTAACACAGGAGAACCTCACAGGAAATCTTTCCTCAAAACCTGAGTCTAAGCTAATAAAACATCAAAAAAAACTAAGAAAGAAGGTTGTTAGGTAGAAGAATTGAGAAGTGTCAACCCAGTAGCGAGGAAGGAGATAAGAAAAACAAGTTAAAAACAAAACAAAAACACAAAACCAGCATCCTAGAGGCCATTTATTATAGGGACAAATTTTGCATACTTTGGAGAACATTCACTGATTATAATGGCATACAATGATGTTGATAATTATAGCACTGCATAATTTCCAGAGGGCTGTATTCAAGAAAACATGAACGTTTTCCATCAGATGATGGGGAGGCAGCTCAAGTGTTTCATGTAAGCGGGATGTCTTATTTGCTGTGACGTCAGTTAGACGAGATGTTACTGGCCTTAAATTTGACTCAACAAGTTGAATTTGCAAACTAAAGCACTATTGAAATAAGTAGTGATGGGGGGGGGGCCCAGAGATAAACTGTTTCTGTGCATTCTTAGTCTAATATGTGGTTGTTATAATATGTGTTCCTTCAGGGAATCAAAGTTGCAACTGTAACTGCCCTTTCAGCAGAGTTTCCTCCCAGCCCTGTCAATATCTCAGCTAAATAGCTTTATGTTGATCTACTCTGGAGGGCCTTCATGGGAAATATAAAGAATGAAATTACTTGGCAACTACCACTGTGTATACCGCAACCATTCCATTCTGGCTAGGCATAAACAAGCACAGTGATGGTCCTTAGTGGAGACTGCAATTCAAGAGATTTCTGTTAACTGTGAACGTGAAATATCACCATGGTCAACAGTTTTGAACAAACATAAAGTAGGACGACCAAAGTTCAAACATTTAATTCTTTTTTTTTTTTTTGAGACGTTGTTTCGCTCTTTTTACCCAGGCTGGAGTGCAATGGTGCGATCTCAGCTCACCACAACCTCCGCCTCCTGGGTTCAAGCAATTCTCCTGCCTCAGCCTCCCGAGTAGCTGGGGCTACAGGCGCGTCCCACCATGCCCAGCTAATTTCTGTATTTTTAGTAGAGACGGGTTTTCACCATGTTGACCAGGATGGTCTCTATCTCTTGACCTCGTGATCCACCCGTCTCGGCCTCCGAAAGTGCTGGGATTATAGGCGTGAGCCACCTCACCCGGCCCATTTAATTCATTTGTCTTATGGATTTTAAATTTTTAATTCGGTAGAAAGCTATCTAAGGGCCTGAAAGGAGACCCTTAGAATTTTAGAGCTGGAAGACTTAGAAAACTTGTGCAGCCTCTTCCTTTTACGGAAGGCAAAACCAAGGCCCTGGGACACGCCAGGATGTGATGTAGGTCACTCAGTTAATTCGTGATGGATCGAGAGGGAACTCAGGTGTCCCAACACCTTCTTAGGCCGGCTGTTTTCCAGTACGCCCCCTGCTCGAAAACCAGTATCACCCACCCCCAGGGCTCTCTCTCCTTTTTTTAATTCTTGTGTTTATTTTTCTCTCCCTTCCTAACTCTGCTATTGAGAACCGGAGTCTGAGCCTCGGGAAGACTGGGTTGCCGCCCCAGCCGAGGTGCGCGCTCTTCTCTGGCTCGGGGCGTGGGGCTGGGTCTCCGCGGCGGGCGCCGGGCACCGCTGGTGCTTGCACCTGGGCTCAATCGCTGCATCATCGCGATACGCTCCATGCTCCATGCTCCCGATTCCACAGCACGGGCGCGTGACGCCCGGGTCTCCGCGTGAAAGGAGAACGTGGGGCTAAATCCACGGCTCCTTAAGGACGTCTTTGGAAACCCTCGCCCTTCCTCGGCGCACCCGGGCTGCCCTAGAGATGCCCTGCGTATGAGTGACCTCGGCGTCGACCCCGCCACTGGTCAGCTCCCGACTGGGGCGTGCCCTGCCGGGGCCTGACGTGGCCGCGGGACCGCCAGGCGGGCGGCGCGAGGGGAGAGGCCGCCGCGAGGGCGCGGCCTGACGTGGCGGCCGCGGCGGGGCTGCAGGGGGAGCCCGGGCCGCTGCACTGCCCCGCGCCCCGGCCAGAGGGCGCCCGGCCCCAAGCCTTCCCCGCCCCGAGGCCGCCCAGGGCTCCGGGAGTAACCGCGCCGGCGATTGGGTCGGCCGTGCTGCGGGGCCATGTTGGAGCGGGGCAGCGACCCCACCTCTCACTGCCCTCCGCCCCGGGTCTGGCCCCGCCGGGAGGGAAGGAGAGCGGCGAGAGGAATCCTCCCTGTCGGGCATCCCAACGCAAGGGGAGCGGCGTCGGGAGCGGCGGCGGTCACGGCCGCCCCTTCCCGTCCGGGCCAATCAGCGGCGCGGGCACAAATATGCAAATGGCGCGCCGGTGCTGCCGGAGTGCCGCTCGCAGGGGCTGGTGGGGTCGCGCTGGGGGAGTGAACTGGGCCAATCAGGCGGGTGCGTGGCGGAGCGGGGGAGGCGGTGCCCCTTCACTCCTCCCTCCGCTCCCTCCTGGCCCCGCGCTGACAGGGGGGCCTGGCCGCGCAGCCGGTAAGTGCCGCCGCCGCCCGCCGCTGCCACCCGCCGCTTTGGGCGTGGGGAGGAAGCCCGGGGGCACCGCGGGGCAGCGGCGGCTGCTCAACTGGTGGGGAGATGCGGGGGCGGGTCGTGTCAGCCGGGTGGTCGCCTGAGGCCGCCCCCGCCCGGCCAGCCGCGCGTGTCAGTCTCGGTCGAGGCGGGGGGCGGCGGGGGCGCCTCAGTCATGGCGAAGCGCGAGAGTCAGCGAGCGGCGGTGAGTACGTGCAGCTGCCGCCGCCGCCGCTCGGCCTGGGGTTGGGGGTCGGGGCAGGCCCGGCCGCGCCGCCGCCGCCGCCTGAGGTGAGGGGCCCGGGTCCGGGGCTGGGCGGGCGGGCGCGCGGGGAGGCCGGGGAGGGGGTGCTGCCTGCACGTGCGGCCCAGCCCGCCCGCGGCCCGCCCCGCGCCTGTCATGGCTGCGGGCTGCTGCCCCCGCCCCCCGGTCCGCAGCCCCTGGGGTAGGGACCCGGCCGCCGCGCCTGTTGCGTCGGGTGGAGGTGAGGGCCGGGTAGGCAGGGCGTGGGGAGGCGGGCCCCCCTTCCCTGCCCCGCGCGAGGTCGGGGCCTCCCCCTGGGCTGGGCTCCCTCCCGAGGGTCGGGCTGCCCTCCATCCTGCAGCCTCTTCCCCCGCCCGTGCTGTCTCGCCTCCGTGACTCATGACAGGGCGTCCCGCGCGGGCACCCGGTGTCCCGGAGCTTGGAACGCCTCCGGCGCTTTCCCAGGCCTTGCCTCTTGGTTCCGACCGCAGTGCCTTCCGTGCGATCCTTCACCCCGAGGGCCTCTCCTCGTCTGCAGCGTGGCCCAGACCCCACCAGCCCCCGTGTGTGCGGCCGCGGTCGCTTTCTGGGTGTCTAGGTGCGGGACGTGCGGGGTGGCTGCAGGGCTCTCTGCGTGGACATCCAGCCCAAAACCAAGCACGACCCGGAAAGTCCTGGTGTCTCACTGGCTGTCACAGCCGCCAGCTCAGACTGGTTTCTGTTTGTTCTTATTTTTGTTTTTTTAATGGTGGTTGGTGGGGGGGAGGGGGTTGGTTTGCTTTTTCTTTTTTCTTTTTTTTTTTTTTTTAATTAAAATAAAACTTTTCAGAACAAAGTAGAGAATTTTTTTATTTTTTATTGTCATATTAACAGTGCTACAGTTACTTTCCTGGAAGCCTGGGATTTGACGCTATTGTGACATTTATTTATGTGAAATATTCATACCTACCTCATAATTCCCCTGTATTAAATAAAGTTTATCTTCATTAATAAAATTACTATAACAATTTAGTTTCTCAATTTTGCATGCTACTTTTCACCTTTTCCCTTTCTCTAGTTCTTAAAGTCTCCAGTTCTACTTAACTAGCCATGATCTTAAACGAAAAGAAGGCTTGTGTACTGTTACTCGCTCCCTAGACTTTAGATGACTGTACAAGTAGTTTTAAAAGAACCACTAGGTCTGCAAACACTTGAATGTACAAAAGCTGAACTTAAGGGGAGGATTCTACATTGCAAGGGGAGGAGTTTGTTGTTTTTTGCAATGCAAAAGGATGACCATAGTTTTCTTCTTTTGAGTTTACAGAACGTGAGTTTAGAGCTGCGTTTTGGTAACATCAGGCCGCACAGAGCCTTAGTTCGATATTTCATAAGTATTTGTTAAGTAAAAGACATCTATTGCTGGTAGCAAGAACAACCTGTATTGTGTATTTTCAAGACTTTCCGTTTCTTCCCTTTTTTTTTGGTTGAGACGGAATCTCGCTCACTCGCCCCAGCTGGAGTGCAGTGGTGTGATCTGGCTCACTGCAAACTCCTCACCCCACGTTCAAGCAACTCTCCAGCCTCAGCCTCCCCACTAGCTGAGATTATAGGCACACGCCACTATGCCTGGCCATTTCTTCTGTTGCTTTAAAAATTCACGTTACATAGTAATAGTTTACCACAAAGTATTGGCAGGTCTCTGCCCTTGGAGAGTTTCCTATAAATTACAGACCATATAATGTAGATGTGAAGTATGTATTACAGACGTGAAGTGCATTGGGAAAAGTCATTGCCTCCCAGTTTTGGTTAAGGGTAATTTTGTCATTCCTGAACAGTTTCAGGTAAGTATGTGCAGTGTTGTAGTTAAAAACAGCAACAACAAAAAACCCTTGTGATTGATTGACCAGGAGAAGATGATATCCTAATGGCATAAGAAATAAGATAAAAGCAATGCTAGTCAAAAACAGTACTAGTTAGGTGTGTGAGCAGGCTGCTTTAATGGGGGACTGCTGTAATAGGGAGACTGAGACAGGAGGATCACTTGAACCAGGAGTTCAAGTCCAGCCTGGGCAATGTAGTAAGACTGCATCCCATCTCTATTAAGAAAAAAAATTATGATTCGTTTATAACCAGTGAAATTCTCTTGGATAGTGTGTTGGCTAGAGAGAATCGAGACTTTGTCACTTAACTGTGCAGATAATATTCAAGTTTCTTGACCTCTGTGAGCCTTAGTCTTCTCCTGTATAAAACTTTGTTTCCTCCAGTTTTACGATTTTAGGATTCTAAGTACCCCATGAGGCCTGTCCCTGAAATAAAAAGACTATTATTGGATGGGCAGATATGAATATAGATAGAAAATAATGTCCGTTGAGAAAGTCTATGGCAAGGTAAGATTAAGGAAACCATGGAATTTTCAATTTGGAAGTATCTTTAGGAACTTTTAACTCCAAACTCCTTCTCTAGTGCAACTAAATGCCTTCTACAAAGCACTGTGCTACACCTTCCTGATTTGCCTCTGGAAATAGGGTAGAGCTGAAGGAGGGGCTCAATATATGAATTTTAAGAGGCAAGAACTGAAGTAGGAATACAGATTTTAAATTAAAATCTGTTGAATTTGCTATCAATTGTAAAATAAAAATAAAATTTTGGTACGTGTGAAAAGTAGGTTTTCTAAAGATGTGTTTTGTTTACTGATGGAAATGTCATAGAAAAAGCTTACCACCCGTATATAGCAGAGAAGAAAAATGAAGTCCTAGAGGGTCTATAAAGAAAAACTATGAATTAATAGAGCTACTGGGGAAATGTCATCAGGTAATGAGTGAATAAAAAACATAAATAAGAATATGAAACGAGGTAGTTGGTCAGAGTGAAAACTAATGGAAGCATGTTATAAGTGCTTGGAAAACTTTAGAAGCCAAAGATAGGGGTCAGAAGAGATATACTGATACTGATGAAATAGAGTTATTTTAACCTTTTAAATTCTTTGAAATTTTCAACGTGGGATATAGATTTCTTATAAAAGATTTAGCTTTTTTATACTTATTTATGTTATAAATTTAAGTTGCCACATTCCAGTTTTAAAACTTTTCGCTAGCACTTTGTGCCTCTGTTTACATCCTTATTTGGGCTTCACTCCCTTACTTTTCCACCTCTTGGAATTTTACCAGTCTGTGAATACTCAGGTCAAGTTCCACCTTGTGAATAAAACCGTACCTTGTCCTTGTAGCCCTTTAGGGATTTCTCCTTCCCATGAGATCTTAGTATTACTATTTGTTGCACTTATTTGACATACCGTGTACAACTTCCTGAAATTTCCTCTATTGTATTGTCTTCAAGCTTTCAGAAACATTTTTTGCTCCTTTCTTCTTTTAGAAACAGTTGGAAAGCTGATCAAGTGACAATGGGAGACAGAAGGGGAAACCACTTTGAACTGTAATTTATTCTTTGGACTGAAAGTCATTCATATCCATTTATTCATTAAATATATATTATGAAGTGCTCCGTTAATTTATGATCTATGTATTAAGTGCATAGTAAGTGATCCCTGCCTTCGTGGAACCTACCATCTAACAGTGGAAACAGATAAAGAACAAGTTAATAAACAAATGTAAAATTACAACTTATAGTCAATTCATGAAAGGAAAGAACAGAGTGCTATGGTGGATAAAGTGAGGAGAATTTAATGTATGCTCAGAGAAGGCCTCCCTCAGTTGGTGATACTAAGTGGAAACAATAAGAAGACAGGTCAGGAGAGGAAGGAGTTTCCTGAAAGGTAAAAATATGTTTGAAGGCTATGACACAGTAAAGAACCTAATATGTGAAAGAAATGAAAAGTTCAGGGTGGCAGAAGCATAAGGCAGAAAACCATATGAGCTGAAATGAGAGATAGAGATCAGATTATACAGGACCTTGTAGGACATATTAAAGACTTACAGGTTTTACTAAAGACATTGCAGTCATTGAAGATTTTGAAGTAGAAAGGTGATATGCTTTAAATGTGCTACTTTCAGAATGGATTGGAGAAAGGCAAGGGTGAAAGTAAAGATACTGCAGTATTACAGTAGTCCAGGAAAAACATGATGGTAGCTAGATTATACATGTATTTTGGAGAGGAGATGGTAAGTTGTGAAGGAGGAACAGCTGACAGATTCATGATGGATTGGATGTTAGAAGAAAAGTGTCAAAAATTATTTCCCGGCTCCTGGCTTGAGGAACTAGATAGATGGTGGTGTGTGATTTACTGAGATGAAAAAGATGAGGGAAATGAAAGACTTGGCAAGAAATCAAGTTTCCAACACCATCCCTGGACAAGTGCTTCAGAAGAACTCTGCCTTTATGTGAAAGATAAGCACCTTAGAATAAGTATAGCTGGAAGTGTGATACCTTACAGTGACATATTCATAGTGTGTTATTTGAGAGGAAGAAATAAGCTTCATATTTATATTAGAAAAACTGGCGAAATGATATTTTTTAACAATGCATTTCAGTTTTTGAAAGTTTATTTGAACATTTTCAGAATACAGATTATGTTAAATATGAAAGTTTGAGAGAAAATAAATGAATATATATATAGTATTGGGTGATGGTGCAGAATACAAAAGTTTTATAATCCTGATATTCTCAGGAGAGTAGCATTCTTAGTTAATTGCTTGTAAAGGAGCTTGATATTAAATTTATAATTTTTAATGAGGCTTCTCATTTAATGGTGCTTATAAGTAGAAGTTCTAGTTCAGTCATGACTAGCTATTATTTATTAAATAGCTGTCAGATACTGGTGTTTATGTTATAATTTGGCATTATGAAGTTAACCAAGCAAATATTAAGTTTGGTTTTTGTGTGGCTTTTCCTATATTTCAAAACATTTTAAAACTAGTAATTTTAAACATTGTTATTGCTATAGAGGGACATAGTTTGAAATCAGAAAAATCATCTTTCTTGTCTAGTGGTCATTTCATATTAGTTTACCTACTAATCAGTAGCAGTATAAAGAATATTAAATTTTAATCTATTGGAAATCAATGACTATGATTCTGAAAGATAACTGCCAATATAGCTTGTTCTTTTGTAAGAGGAAGGAAAAGTATTTTTTGATTCTGTCCTTGTAATGTTAATCTTTAAAATGCCAATCAAATAATCACTAAAATTTTCTTCCATTTAAGGAACTGAGTACCTTTACCTAAAAAAAAAACCAAAATCTAGGAATTTAAGATTATAGACTTGGCTTACTTAGTCTGTTTTACAGTTGAAGCAATGGAGGTACAGAGAAACTGAATTGCCTGAGATTTCTAATATTAGGGAATGCTTTATTTCATGGGTTTCATAATTTCCTGAATTCACTACATATTCCAATATATGAACACACTTATTTTGCTTTGGTGAATGTTTCTTGAAATCAGTAGTATACAGAGTTTACTGAAGTCATTTCAGATACCACTCTATATTTGTTTGCCAATTTTTTTTTAGTGACATATAGTGTAAATGTTAAAGTATATAAATTATGTATATACATCTATGATTTATTGCAAAGTAAACACATCTATGAAACTACCACCTAGGTCAAAAAATAGAATATTATTGAAAGCTTTCTTTATATTCTTTGCTAGTTATCTTTTTCTTTCTACCTTTCTGGGATGACCATTATCTTGATGTCTAAAACCGTAGATTAGCTCTGCCTATTTTTGAACTTTATTAAATTGAATCATATAATATGTGTTCTTCCAGCAATGTTATTTTTGTGAGACTAATTGTGTGTGTGTGTGTGTGTGTGTGTGTGTGTGTGTGTGTGTGTGGTTTTTTGTTTTTTTTTTTTTTGTTTATTTGTTTTTGAGATGAAGTCACTCTGTCGCTAGGCTGGGTTGCAGTGGCACAATCTTGGCTGCTCACTACAACCCCTGCCTCCTAGGTTCAAGCGATTCTCCTGCCTCAGCCTCCTGAGTAGCTGGGATTACAGGCCCATGCTGCCACACCCAGCTAATTTTTGTATTTTTGGTAGAAATGGGGTTTCACCATGTTGGCCAAGATGGTCTTGCTCTCTTTATCTCATGATCCGCCTGCCTCAGCCTCCCATAGTGCTGGTATTACAGGCGTGAGCCACCACTCCTGGCCTAATTCTGTGTTTTTCTATATAGGAAGAGTTCATTCGTTCTCATTGCTGTTGATTCTAATGTGTGATGGATGTTTTTAGTTTTCCTCTATTATGAATAATACTGATACGAACATTTCTACACCTGTCTTTCGGTGCACATATTCACACATTTCAGTCAAGTATGTGTTTCTGGGAGAGGAAAAACTGGTCATAGAAATATCTATGTTCAACTTTAGCAGTAATGCCTTACTGGTTTTTCAAATTTGTTGTTCCAATTTCTGCTCCTTTTAGCAGTGTATGAGAGTGCCAGTTACTTCACATTCAGTTATGTGGTTTGATTAAAATACAGCTATATTTGAAAAATTTTGTGATCTTTTTTAATCTCTAAAGATGAGTATTTGATGATGAATAGCTATTTCTGCCTAAATGAGATACAGTACAAAGGAATATGAGATGACAAATATAAACATTTTTAGTTCAAAAATGAGTACCCATGTTGTGCCTGTTGGATTACAGCAGATTCTAACAGAACACAGTATTATTATCTTGAAGATAAATGGCAAGACACACTGTCTTTTCTTGATTCTTAGAAAAGTTTAGTTTTTAAAATAGAATTCACAGTATACCACTTTAGGAGTATGGTATGTGAAGAATGATAAAATACATATCTAAACCTTAAATCTTATTCAACAATGTAGAATAAAAGAAAACCTTTATCAAAGTGAACTTGATAGCTATTAGGTGGAATGCACAAAATACTTTGAAATAAGTTCTTGGGGAAGGAGTGGGGAAAAGTATGACAAAGATCTGTTATTATTTTTGAGATTCATAGAAAAGTTCCCTGGGCTGCTGACAGGGGATATACATCATAAGTAGAGACTTAAGCTATTACTTTTTTTTATTCTAGAGATGGGGTCTTGCTATGTTGCCCAGGCTGGGGTGTGGTGGCTATTCACAGGCACGATCCCACTGCAGGAGTTTTGACCTGCTCCATTTCCGACCTGGATCGCTTCACCTGCCTTTAGGCAACCTGGTATTCCTCCGCGTCCGGGAGGTCACTATATTGATGCCGAACTTAGTGCAGACACCCGATCGGCATAGCCGGCTGCGGCCCAGAACTCCTGGGCCCAAGTGATCCTCCCACCTCAGCCTCCCGAGTAGCTGGGACCATAGACACATGCCACCGCGCCTGGCAGCTATCACTTTTTTAGTATACCTTAGGTTGAAGACTTCAAGAAGGGCACTAAGAAGCTAAATGATCTTAAGGTGGTGGGAAATTGGGTTTTATATCTTTACACCGTTAGTAAGAAAAAAATTTCAAAGAAACAATTTATAGTATACTAAGAAAAGCGGATTTGAATTTCTCAAAGATTTGAGTGAAATCACATTTGGAGGACATAGTAGTGAAGTAGATGTGTCAAGTATGATTGAATTTGAAATGCTTGTAAGTGGATTTGGTAGACATGAAATCACTACATAGAAACTTAAATCTGGTATTAAACTACATAGAAACTTAAATCTAGTATTAAACTACTAGATGTAAATGAATCAGGAAGGAAAGCCAAAAGAAAGAAAATTCAAGGTATGATTTCATAGAAGCTAATTTCTAGGAGATGAAGAGGTTAATTGAACTGAGTTCAGAAGATTCTTAAAGCACTCAAAGCCTAAGTGGGTTGTAATAAATGGGGACACATAGAAAATTAGAAACTTCATATAGAAGATAGCATTTGTGTTTAGCTCCTGTTGTCACTTGGGTTAGTGATGATAACTTTTCAGTGGTCAAAGATGGATTGAGAGAGCATTTTGATTTGTCTAGGAGGTTGATAGTTACCTTTGAAAATACAGATTTGTGGGGACAAACTACAGAGTACAGCTAGTGCTCGACTTACGACCACGATTGGTTCCGACAGACCGGTCGTAACACGATTTGGTCTTAAGTTGAGTAGGCTATATGCACGCAGAGATGGTAGTGCTGCCAGAAGCTGGTCCGCACTGTCATACGCCCAGCTGGGCAACGTTTGTGCTGCCAGACGCGGAGCAGTCGTGGCTAGCGATTGTGGTCGTAAAGTCGAATGGTCATAAGCTGCATAGGTCGTAAGTCGATCAATACCTGTACAAGAGGTTAACCCATAAATAGGTATTTAGAAAATGGAGGCAGTAGATCACTTATTTTCAATATTTGGCATTGAACGGAAGGATAGAAATAGGATGGTTTTGTTTTTACATTTTTGTTAAGATAGGGAAGATTGGTCTGCTGATGCTCAAAATTAGAAGAGAAGCAGGCAATTGCAAAGGGGCAGTTAAAGATCCTAGAGAGGTGGGATGTGGGTGGGTATAAGTCTTTTCAAAAGGCTAGATGAAACGGTTTTTTGAGGTAAAGGATTTATCTTAGGAAAAAAGCCATCTTTTCTTCTCTAAGAATAGCTAGAAAAAAGAGAGATATAGTGCTTGCTTCTGAAAAGATGGTTATTTAGTGAATTTCAGCTGGAAAACCTCAGAGAACAAATTGTCCTTATGTAAGAATGGGGAAGTTAGGACTGAAGGCTTGAGGAGAGAGAACATAAAGTCACGTAAAGTAGCCTAGTACCATAGAGGAATATATTTTAAAATTTCTAAGGCAAAGGAAGGGACACACTGAAGGTAAAGTGTATAAATTAATATTAACCTTATATTAATAAGGTGCTAGTAATGTAAATACTACAAATATCAAATATAAATATTCAGAAAATGTTAATTTAATTGAACCGAGGACTGGAGATAAAATTACATTGGTGATGATGATACAGTATGGTAGGTTGAATGAATGAAAAAAGTCATAAGAGTGTTGAAGGTAATAAGAGAACAGCATTGGAGATTATTTAAGGCAAAAGAATCTGAGGAGGTCAGGAGAAGCCTATTGGTCATGGGAAAGTTTAAATGACTGTATGCTCTTGGAAAGGCAGAAAAGAGGTGCTGGAGGTAACTGGCATGAGAGGGAAAGCCACATTTAGTTAAGCACTTATGTATTTTGAGCATAGTCTTTCAAAATCCTGTGACAACTCTGCAAAGTAGGTGGTAATGATAATCAACCTGAGTCTCAATGTTCAACTTTTCTATTTAAAGCCTTTGAAAATAATGTATTTAGCCGATGTAGTGGCTCACACCTGTAATCCCAGCACTTTGGGAGGCTGAGGTGGGTGGATTACTTGACCCCAGGGGTTCCACACCAGCCTGGGCAACATGACAAAACCACTGTTTTACAAAAAAATACAAAAATTAGCCAGATGTGGTGGTACGTACCTGTGGTTCTAGCTACTTGTGAGGCTGAGGTGGGAGGATCGCTTGAGCCCATGAGGTGGAGGTTGCAGTGAACTGAGATTGACCACTGCACTCCAGCCTGGGCAACTGCAAGAACCTGTCTCAAAAAAGAAAAAAGAAAAAAAAATTCTGCATTTAAGTCAATTTTCTACTTTTAATATTAATTGAAATTTAGCATTAGAATAAATAATTGGGCCCGGTGTGGTGGCTCACGCCTATAATCCAGGCATTTTGGGAGGCTGAGGCAGGCCGATCACTTGAGGCCAGGAGTTGCAGACCAGCCTGGCCAACATGGCGAAACCCCATGTCTACTAAAAATACAAAAAATTAGCCAGATGTCATGGCACACACCTGTAATCCCAGCTACTTGGGTGGCTGAGGCAGGAGAATCGCTGGAACCCACGAGGTGGAGGTTGCAGTGAGCTGAGATCATGCCACTGCACTCCAGCCTGGGTGACAGAGCACAACTCTGTCTCAAAAAAAGAAAAAGGAAATATTTAGACTTGATTTTGTTTGGGTGTAATGTTCAGGACCACTTCAATTAAACAATTTGACCTGACCCTGTGGCAACTGGGAAATTTGTCATCTGTTTTCCGTATCAGCCTCAATCAGTTACCCTCAGTCAGTTACCCTCAATTAGTTACCCTTAATCAGTTTTTATCATGATTAGAGATGAGATTCTATTTGTCTGAGACAGAGTCTCGCTTATTGCCTATGCTGGAGTGCAGTAACACTGATCATAGCTCACTTCATCCTCAACTTCCTGAGCTCAAACGATCCTTTTACCTCAGCCTCCCAAGAGATGGGACCACAGGCATGTGCCAACACACTTTGCTAATATTTTTTAAATGTTTTGGAAAGACTGGGTCTTGCTATGTTGCCCAGGCTGGTCTTGAACTCCTAGGCTGAAGTAATTCTCCAGCCTTGGAATCCCAAAGTGGAGATTATGTTTTTAAGAGTTTTCCTTTCTGTGACATGTAAAGCAAGACTAAATTAAGTGGGAATGCCAACAAAGTAAATAATTGAATTTGGTAAATGGCTATCTGCAGAGGAAGATGAGTAAGCATTAGATGAGTGCCATTTAGCTTTGTCCTTTTCAGTTATTTTAAACCAAAGATTTGTTTTTTAAAAATCCTATATGAAAGTTCAATTTGTAAAATAAAAGCAAAATATTCCGGATGAGATATTATTGGGAGGAAATGGGAAGGAAGGCCTAAGGCCTCTCTTACTTTGGGTGGTTAAAGATTACCCAGTCCTCCAAGAAGCCCAATTTGAAAACACAGAGTGTTTACACAGTGCTTTATGTGTATTATTTTACAATAATTTTTTGAGATCAGTGCTGTTATAACCCCCATTTACAGATGAAGAAACTGAGCTTCAAAATGATTGTCATGCCTAGGATTACATAGCTGGTAAGTGATGAAGCCAGGATTCCAGCCTTGCCATTCTGTTTCTAGAGCCTGTAAAACTACTATATAGGATCCCTTGTAGAATTCCTTTTTGATGAAAGTAGGGTTCTTTCACTGAGGGATACATGGGAATTAAAGTTTAAATTGGATTACTGAGGCTTTAAAAAACTTGTAAAACTATCCATAACAAAGTTAATAATTTTAACTCTTTTTAAATGTATAGTTCAGTGGGGGCATTCTTAAAGTCATAAAAATGATATGTTGTTGCTTAAAAGAATGCTTTTGAATCTTAGCTTTTAGAATAATGTAAGGATTAAGGAGTTTAGTTATTTTTTTATGTCATGGCATTATTGAATTCCTGAAAGCATATGATTATTAACTGTGACAGGAATTAAATTAGTAGATATTAAGGATACAAAGATGAGTAAGAACCAACCTCTGCACTCATCTTGTTTATTAGGGAAAACAGACATGTAGACCAAGAATGATAAAATAGCATGTAAAATATGGAATACAAAAAAAAAATGACTGTATGGTAGCTTGAAGTGTTTGAGTGTGTAAAGGTTTCCCAAAGATGGTACCTGAGTTTAATCATGAAGACATTACTTTGTTAAGAGGAAGGCTAGTGGAAGGGGTGATGTTGTAGGCATAGAGAACATATTAATGAAAGTATAAGAAAGTTTCTTGAATTCCGGCAACATTTCAATGTAGTGGAAACATAGATTACCTATGAGAGTAGCAAATAAGAGTGGAAGGGCATTAATAACTTTAGGAAAGGAATAAAATAGCAAGTATATATTTAAATTTGAAGATAAAATTAGGTATCATATGATATTGTTGATTTGTATAAAATTTTTTAAAATTTTTAAATGAAAATACATTCAATACAATTAGATATAACAGGCTTAGATCTTGATAATATTTCAGCAAGTCAACAATTGATCTATGTTTTTAGTTCTAAAGGTTGATGAGAGGGAAATAAATAATTTTTGAATACTTACTATGTTTTAGGACTTTGGATATATATGGTTTTTCCTTTTTGAGATGGAGTTTCATTGTGTCACCCAGGCTGATCTCAAACTTGTGGGATCAAGAGATCTGCCTGCCTTGCCTTCCCAGAGTGCTGGATTATAGGCGTGAGCCACTGCGCCTAACCTGAATATTTTCTTTCCGAACTTTGCAGCCTTTCCAAACCCTGTGACGTAGATGGTCCAATGAGGAAATAGACTGAGGCTTGTTTGTTTTTTGTAGAGATGGGACTGTGTTGCCCAGGCTGATCTCAAACTTCTGGCCTCCAGCAATTCTCCCACCTCAGCCTCTCAAAGAGCTGGGATTACAGGCATGAGCCACTGTGCCCAGCTTAGACTCAGAGATTTTAAGAACCACTCAAGGTTACACAGCTTAGAACTAGCAGTTAGAATTTGAACTCACACCTAAGCTCCTTTAGCTGTGCCATGACTGGCTCATGTTTGCCAGATGTTTGTCTAATTGATTGGTGAATGGAATTTATTTCCTAATTAAACAGTCAAATATTGTCTTAGTCTATTTTGTGTTGCTATAACGGAATACCACAGACTGGTTAATTTATAGAGAAAAGACATTACAGTTTTGGAGGCTGGGAAGTCCAAGGCCAAGAGGCCTACATCTAGTATAAGAACCTTACAGACATTCACAAGAAGGCCCTCTGATGCAAGGTCTTCTTACTCCATCATCCATAGTAGAAGGCAGAGGGGCAAGAGAGCAAGATGTGATTGAACTTGATTTTTTTTTTTTTTTGGAACAAGCCCACTCTCTTGATAACTAACCTATTCCTGAGATGATAACATTAATCCATTCATGAGGGCAGAGGCCTCATGACCTAATCACCTCTTAGGCCCCACCTCGAAGCACTGTTGCTTTAAGGACTGGTTTCCAACACTGGAACTTTGGGGGACATATTCAAACTATCGCAGATGTTATGCAGTTAGGTTATCAGAAACATGTTAAGCATACGTAGAGCAGAGTTACAGATGGAGTTTAATAGAGTAGTGTACACATGGAATACATAGCGTTAGAACCCCTTACGTGGACTTTTATAATGATTTTATATATTTTACATTAATAGAACACCTAGGGATTTGCTAATTAGCTACTGAAAATAATTTAGAAGGATACACTTCTGGGTAAATATTACAAGTTGGTTTATTTTTCTTTTAGCTTCTAATTTGTGCTAGGACTCATGTTGTATGTAAAGGTCATATCCTGAAAAGTAAAAGAATGAGGGCAGTGATACTCCCACAATTAATGTAATGACCTTTTTCAGCATTTAAAAACATTTTTTTAAATTATTGCTCATGATCCAAACTTTTTTTGTTTCTTTTTAAAAGTGATTTTAGGCCTAGAACATTATGGATGATCTCCTGAAGTGGGAGAAAAAATATCTTTTTTAAATTAAAATTTAAATTAAATCTCAGGTAAGTTTTTATTTTTAGATTTAGAGCTTTTATTTTTATTTTAGAGCTTACTACTTCACAGCTTCTTTCATTTATTTTGTAGTCAGGATGAAGCTTCTTCCCTGTGAAGCTTATATCTGTTTTGATTAGTGTAGTGGTGGTGTTTTAACTATTTTCTTGGAAGTCTATGAAGTTTTTTTTTTTTTTTTTTAAAGAAAACAAAATAACCGAAAGTAAAAAGTATAAGATACCTTTACAAGCATCCATTTAAAACTTGTCATTGATGAGAAAACTGAGGGCCAGAGTTGAATATGTTGTTATATATTCAGTTAGTACCAGAGATTAGAATTTGGTCCCTGATAAGAAAACAACAATTCTAATAAGTTTTAATTTATACTTTGGGGTAATAAAATTTATCTCTTGGAACATTTTGTCCTACTTTAAAAATGTCTGTTGTGTCCTGCGCAACAGAGTGAGACCTTGTCTACAAAATATATATATGGAGTCTCACTCTGTTGCCCAGGCTGGAGTGCAGTGGAGTGATCTCAGCTCACTACAACCTCCACGTCCCAGGTTCAAGCGATTCTCCTGCCTTAGCTTCCCAAGTAGCTGGGACTACATGTGTGCACCATCATGCCTGGCTAATTTTTATATTTTTAGTAGTAGAGACAGGGTTTGACTATGTTGGCCAAGCTGGTCTTGAACTCCTGACCTCATGATCTGCCTGCCTCAACCTCCCAAAGTGCTGGGATTACAGGCATGAGCCACCACGCCCAGCCTACAAAATATTTTTTAAAATATTTTTTAAAATGATGGCACACGCCTGTAGTCTTAGCTACTGGGAGGTTCACTTGAGTTCAGGAAGTCGAGGCTGCAGTGAGCTATGATCATACCACTGTACTCCAGCCTGGGCAACAAAGCGAGATATTGTCTCAAAAAGTCTGTTTAGGCTTTGAAGTCATGATTAAGTCAATTAAGCAAAGACGCGTTAGATGCCCATATAAAAGAATTACTTTAAGAATACTTTGGTTAGAAGTTTTCTAAGCAGACCAGGCACAGTGGCTCACACCTGTAATCCCAGCACTTTAGGAGGCTGAGGCCGTGAATCACTTGAGGTCAGGAGTTCGAGACCAGCCTGGCCAACATGGCAAAACCCTGTCTCTACTAAAAATACAAAATTAGCTGAGCGTGGTGGTAGGCACCTGTAATCCCAGCTACTTAGGAGGCCAGGTGAGACAGGAGAATCGCTTGAACCTGAGAGGCAGAGGTTGCATTGAGTCAAGATTGCACCATTGCACTCCAGCCTGGTCACAAGAGTGAAACTCCATCTAAAAAAAAAAAATTGGGTCACTGTTTGGGATTTGCTATTCAGACATCTTGTACTCTACCTCATTTAAAATAGTTAAGTATACTACCAACGCCTAGAATCTATAGCAGAGCGTGTTTCATCTTCATGAAAGAACAATCAAACATGGGCCATAATATACATATAAAAAAGTATTAGCCTTAAAAAGAAAAGATATTCTGACACATGCTGCAGCATGGAAGGACCTTAAGGACATTATGCTAAGTGAAATGGGCCAGTCACGAAAAGACAAATCCTGTATGATTGTACTCATAAGAATTGCCTAGAGTTGTCATATTCATTGAAATGACAGTAGATGGTGATAGCCTGGAGGAAGGGTTAAGAGAAATGGTGAGTAATAGGTATAGAGTTAAAATTTTATAAGATTTAAAAGTTCTAGAGATTGGTGAACAACAATGAGAATATACTTAACACTACTGAACTGTATTCTTAAAAATGGTTAGGATGGGCTGAGTGCAGTGGCTCATACCTGTAATCCCAGCACATCAGGAGGCTGAGGCAGGGGGGATCACTTGAGGCCAGGAGAGACCAGCCTGGCCAACATGGCAAAAGCCCATCTCTACTAAAAATGCAAAAATTAGTCAGATGTGCTGACACATGCCTATAATCCCAGCTACTTGGGAAGCTGAGGCACGAGAATCTCTTAAGCCTAGGAGGCAGAGGTTGCAGTGAGGTGAGATTGCACCACTGCACTCCAGCCTGGGGGAAAGTGAGACTGCCTCAAAAAAAAAAAAAAAAAAAGGATGGTCACTTTTGCTATGTGTATTTTACCACATTATAAAAGGTTTTTTAATGGGCCGTAAACTCAATGTCCAAATAACCACTGTTGCTATTTTTTTTTAAAGTTTCACAAAAAAATTTTTAAAACCCAGTTTCTGCCTTATATAGCATTCCCTCTCCCCCAAGAAAAAACTTTGTCATTTTCATGAATAAATATTTAATTTCTGATATTATGTGCTACTATTTAGTAGATATAAGGATATAGCCCATAAAAATTATTGACTTAAATTTTGTGGGGGGTATAGGTTTTAAGATAGTATGTAAACTATAGAATGTTAGCTAGTACTAAGTCGGAAAAATAAAACAAGGAAGAGGGAGTGTGAAGCATTGGAGGGGAAATAATGACATTTTAGAAAGGGTGATCAGGAAAGGCCTCGCTAGGAAAGTCACTTTTGAGAAAAGAACTTACTGTAATGAAGGAATGGTGCATTGAGCTACGGAAACAGTAAATACAAAGTCCTTGAGGAAGGTACATTTCTGGCTTTTTTTTTGTCATTAATATTTTGGCGCGATCTCGGCTCACCGCAACCTCCGCCTCCTGGGTTCAGGCAATTCTCCTGCCTCAGCCTCCTGAGTAGCTGGGATTACAGGCACGTGCCACCATGCCCAGCTAATGTTTTGTATTTTTAGTAGAGACGGGGTTTCACCATGTTGACCAGGATGGTCTCGATCTCTTGACCTCGTGATCCACCCGCCTCGGCCTCCCACAGTGCTGGGATTACAGGCTTCAGCCACCGCGCCCGGCCAATATTTTTGTTTTTAATTATAAGATCCATATAACAAAATGTGCTACTGTAACTGTCCAGTGTACAGTGCAGTGGCATCAACTTCATTCATAATGTTGTACAACCATCATCACTACCCGTTTCCATTTTTTTATCACCTCAAAACTCTGTACCCATTACCAAATAACTTCTGTTCTCCCCTTCTGCTAGCCCCAATAACCTCTAATCTAGCCTCTATGTACTGTCTGTCTCTATGAATTTGCCTATTCTCTATACTTCCTGTAAGTGGAATCGCATAATATTTGCTTTGTGTCTGCCTGCTAGTATCTCTGAACATAGTGTCCTCGGGTTCATCCATGTTGTAGCATGTATCAAAATTTATTACTTTTTATGGCCGACTAAGATTCTATTATAAATATCTGTTGATGGATACTTGGATTGTTTCCAGTTTTTGTCTATTGTGAATAATGCTGCTGTGAGTGTTCATTTACAAGTTCTCTGTTTAAGTCCCTATTTTCAATTGCTTTTGGTGAATAATATGTACCTAGGAGTGGAATTTCTGGGTCATAAGGTAATTCTCTGTTTAACTTTTTATGTTTTGCTTATTTAGGCAGCATGCGGTAGCTCATACCTATAATCCCAGCACTTTGGGAGGCTGAGGCGGGTGGATCACCTGAGGTCAGGAGTTTGAGATCAGGCTGGCCAACATGGTGAAACCCTGTGTCTACTTAATATACAAAAAAATTAGCTGGGCATGGTTGTGGGCTCCTGTAATCCCAGCTACTCGGGACACTGAGGCAGGAGAATTGCTTGAATCCAGCAGGCGGAGGTTGCAGTGAGCCAAGATTACGCCACTGCACTTCAGTCTTAGTGACAGAACGAGACTCCGCCTCCAAAAATAAATAAATATTTGCTTATTTAATTAGTTTTTTGTTTGTTTTGTTTTTGGAGACAGGGTCTCTGTCACCCAGGCAGAAGTGCAGTGGCGCAATCATAGCCTACTGCAATCTTGGCCTCATGGGCTCAAACAGCCCTCCTGCCTCTGCCTCCTGAGTAGATGGGACTGCAGGCACACATGTACATGTCTGGTGTATTTAACTTTTTGAGGAACTATGAAACTATTATTCACAGTGGCTGTACATTTACATTCCTACCACAAATATATGAGGGTTCCAATTTCTTCACATCTTCTCCAACACTTGTTTTTTATTTTTTATACCATTCCTAATAGGTGTGAAGTGATATCTCATCGTGATTTCTATTTGTATTTCCCTAATGACTGATGTTGAGTGTCTTCATGTCCTTCTTGGACATTCCTATATCTTTTTTGGAGAAACATTTAATGAAATTCTTTTTCCATTTTTAATTGGGTTTTTCATTTTCATTTTTAATTGGGTTTTTTGAGTTGTAGGAGTTCTTTAAAAATTCCAGATATTAAGCCCTTATCAGATATATAATTTTCAAATACTTTCTTGCATTCTGTTGGTTTCCTTTTTATTATCTTCTTCTATCTTTGGGTTTAGTTTGCTTTTCTTTTTCATTTTCCTTAGGGATACAGTTAGGTTATTAATTTAAGATCCATCTTTAAAAAATCTAGTTGTTTACAGGTATAAATTTCCTTCAGAGTACTGCTTTCACTGGATCTGATAAGTTTTGCTATATTGTGTTTCCATTTTCACTTGCCTAAAGATATTTTCTAATTTTTCTCATTATTTCTTCTTAGACCCATTGATTGTGTGCTGTTTAATTTTTACATATTTGTGAGTTTTCTAATTTGGCTTCTGTTATTGATGTTTAGGTTTATTCCATTGGAGTCAGAGAGGACACTTTGTATACTAGTAATATTTTAAAATGTTTTAAGAATTGTTTTGTGGCCTACCATATGGCCAGTCTTGGAGAATGTTTCATCTGCACTCTGGAAGAATATATATTTTCCTATTGTTGAGTGGAGTGTTCTTTATATGTATGTTAGGTCTAATTGGTTTGTAGTGTTGTTCAAGTCCTATTTTCGTATTGATTTTTCTGTCTGGTTGACCTATCCATTATTGAAAATGAGATATTTAAGTCTCAAACTATTGTAGAACTTTCTACAACTATTTTATTCAACTGTATTGTAGAATTGTTTGTTTTTACTTTCAATTCTGTGTGTTTTTGCTTTATAAATTTTGTGGGTCTGTCGTTAGGTGCATATATATTTATAATTGTTATATCACATTGATAGATTGAGTCTCTTTCATCAGTGTGTAATGTCCTTCTTTGTCTCTTATAACCTTTTTTCTCTGTCTCTCTTGCACCCAGCCATTTTTTTTTCAGGCTAAAGTGCAGTGGCACAATCATAGTTCACTGTAACCTTGAACTTCCGGGCTCAGGAGCTCCTGCAGCCTCAGCCTCCCAGTAGCTAGGACTACTGGTGTGCGCCATCACACCGGCTAACTAAAAAAAAAAATTTTTTTGTAGAAATGGTGTCTTGCTGTATTTCCCAGGCCCTCTTGTAACCTTTTTTGACTTACAGTATTTTGTTTGATACTGATATACTCATCCCAGTTCTCTTTAGTTTCCTTAAGCTCTTTGATCACATCTAAGACACTTGATTTCAACTTTTTGACCATCAAATCTAATGGACTTTCTTAGGGACAATTTCTGTCAACTTATTTCTTCTTTTGAATGGGCTTTCTTATTCTTTGTATGCTTTGAGGACGTGTGTGTGTGTGTGTGTGTGTGTGTGTGTGTGTGTGTGTGTGCGCGCGTGCACGCGCACCACATACGCACTTGTGTGTGCATGTGTGTGTGAGAAAACCAGACCATTTGATACTGTGATGTGCTAACTTCCGAAATAAGATTTTCCCCCTCCCTTAGCATTTGCTGTTCTTGATTGTTGAAGGCTGGAGTCATTCATTTAGGCACTTTTTCAAACTGTTTTATGTAGTGACTATATTTGTTGTTGTCTGAGGTCACTGAAGCCTCTATTACTTAGGTTTGTGTTTAGCCAGTGTTTTAATACAGATTTCCTTGAATGCCAAAAGTATTTTCTTTTTACATTGCCTTTATCTTTTCAGCATTCTCTTGGTTGTTATAAATATTTGGCTGTTTTTCAGAGTTCCAGTAAAGTTGGTTCTGACACTTCCTGCTTATTTTTGATGCTTTTGTGGAGACACAGGTGTTTGGAGCTGTCTACTCTGTCATTTTGCTGACATCACTCTCTCATGCTTGGCTTTTTCGTGACCTAAGAAGGCCACTGTGGCTGAAGCAAGGGGGTGAGCAAGAGAGAAAATGCCAGAGATGAGGGCAGAGAGCTGGTTCAGGTGGTAGTACAGTGCTGTGCTTACAAGTCATAGTAAGGATTTCAGTTTTTAATGTGAGTGAGTTGAAGAGTCATTGGAGGCTTGTGAGCAGAGGAGTGGCCTGAAATAACTTGCAGTTTAATGAGATCACTCTCACAGCTGTTTTGAAATAGGGCAAGGTAAATAGCAGGCTGTTAGTTTCCAATCAAGTGTCCAAGATGAGAAGTCAAGTAGTTTGTTTAGGTATATGGGTCTAGATTTAAGGTAGAGATATATAATTAATAGATACAAGTTTGGGAATTGCCAATATAGAGATTTTATTTAAAGCCTTGAGATTGGATGAAATCACCTTGGAAGTGAGTATATTTAGAAAAGAGAAGAGGTTGGGGTCCTCCAACATTTGTATGTTGAAATCTGTAAAAAGAGAATGAGAATGAACACTCAGAAAAGTAGGAGAGAAACCAAGTGAATATCATATATAACAATTAAATAAATGTAAGCGTTTCAAGGAGGACTTCATGATAATTACAGCAAATGCTGCTGATAGGTAATGTTAGATGAGGAGTGAAAAATAACCCTTGAATTTAGTTATGTGAAGGTTCCATATGCCCTCAGTTCAGTTTGGTGAGATGATGGGAATAAAACTAAATTTCAAGAGAGAATGGCAACAAATAAATTAAAGACAGATTTCTCAAGTTTTGTTGTAAAGAGGAATAAAGAAGGGGGAGGAAATTGAAAGGATAATAAATGAGATCAAGAGAGGAGATATTTGAAGAAGAGAGAAATAACATCTTGTTTGTGGACTGATGAGAATGGGACAAATTGATGACTCAGGAGAGAGAAGAAAGAATTACTGGGGAAGAAAGTATCTGGGTTTCCTAATTTTTTTATATAAAGTAAGAATTCTAGATATCCTAAATTTAAATTTTCAAATTTCACTAATATTTTACTAATATTTTCTGAGCTGTGACATTCTAAAGCTGACTCTTCCTCAAACCAAACATCACTATTATTACTGATTATAAAAACAACATCTTACTTTTATGTGGAAAACATTTAATATGCATTGTATCACTTAATCATTGTATCAAGTGTGTAGGATAGGCAGAGGGTTTTTTGTTGATTCTTTAGTTTTTATATTTCTTCAGGTCCCTAATAATAAGGAGCTTTGTGGATGATACTGTGCATCTTCTAGAGAAGTGGTCCTCAACCCTTTTGGCACCAGGGACTGGTTTCGTGGATAGGGGTAGAGACGTTGGGGGATAGATTCGGGGAGATGATTTCAGGATGAAACTGTTCCACCTCAGGCATTAATTAGATTGTTATAAGGGAGCACAACCTAGATCACTTACATGTGCAGTTCACAATGGGGTTTGCGCTGCTTTAAGAAGCTAATGCTGCCACTGATGTGACAGGAGGCTGAGCTCGGGTAGTAATGCTGGCCAGCCTGCGGCTCGCTTCCTGCAGTGCAGCCTGGTTCTTAATAGGCCACGCACTCCGCAGCCTGAGATTTTGGGACCCCTGTTATAGAGTTATCGTTTGTGAGAGTCAGTAAAAATCATTTCAGTTGGTTTTCGAAGTTTTTTTTTTTTTTTTTTTTTTTGGATTTTAAAAGTGATTTTATTAAATATCAAGGAGATACATAACATTTTGGTAAATATGTACAGTGTAAGTAATAATTAAAGAATTTTAGAACTTCACCAAATATCACTACTAAGTTTTAAATTTTCATTGATTAAAATGATCACAATAGCTTACTCCGGCTCAGGGGGAAAAAAAAAAAAAAAGAATTTTTTCTTGAGTCATTTAAAAATATGTCTATTCTAGAGTTACTTATTTTCAAATTTTTTCAGAGCATAATTTTTACTTACATTGCTAGCTTATTTTAACATTGTCCTAAGTTTCAAAGTTGTATTTTCTTTGAGAAGACACAGACTTCCACTGTAACTTAAATTATCCAAAGTAACTTCATCTACTTAATTTTTTCAGAGAAAAATCTACCTTGCAAATACTTGTCAAGTAAAATTAGTTGGTCATTAGGTTTAATAAAATTATTTTATTTATTTATTTATTTTTTTAAAACAGTGTCTCACTCTCTTGCCTAGACTGGAGTCCAGTGGCACAATTATGGCTCACTGCAGCCTCAACTTCTCAGGCTCAAGCAGTCCTCCCACCTCAGCCTCCCAGGTAGCTGAGACTACAGGTACACACCACCATGACCGGGTAGTTTTTAAATTTTTTTTTGACATGGGTGTCACACTTGTTTTCTGGGCTAGTCTCAAACTCCTGGGCCCAAGCGATCCTCCTTATCTAAAAGATATAACAGAAAATTGGAAGTTTCAAAATAATTTTACTCATACAATTTTATTCTTAAAGTAGCTTTATTGAGATATAGTTCAGATGCCATACAATTCATCCATCTAAGTTATATTTAGTGACTTTTAGCATATTCAGAGTTGTTTGTCCATCGCCATAACCAATTTTAGAACATTTTCATTACCCCCAAAGGAAATCCCATAACCTGTTGCTAGCACTTACCAATCACTAGTCCTTCTACCCACTCATTATGCCACCAGCTCTAGTTGACCACTTTTTTCTCTATATATATATTCTTGCCTACTTTTGATATTACATATAAATTGAATCATATAATATGTGGTTTTTTTGCAACTGACCTCTTTCTCTTAGCATAATGTTTTCAAAGTTCATCTATGTTGTAGCATAAATATATCAGTACTTAATTTCTTTTTATTGTTTTTCTTTTTTTTTTTCTAGCATTCTGATGCTTCATGACATGTCATTATTTAGAGCAATAATGAATATTGACCTGTTTTGGATTAGTTGATGATCTTCAGAAATGATCCAATTATATCTACTATAGAGAAGCTGAATATACTCCATCTGGAGTGAACAGCCAGATTGTTACAGAATTTTCAAGATGACAGATCCAATGATGGACTTTTTTGATGATGCCAATCTTTTTGGTGAGACCTTAGAAGGTTTGTCAGATGATGCATTTGTACAACCAGGACCTGTTTCACTAGTTGATGAATTGAATTTGGGTGCAGAATTTGAACCGTTGCACATAGATTCACTGAACCATGTTCAAGGTACTCCAACACATCAGAAGATGACTGATTTTGAACAGTTAAATCAATTTGATTCAATGAAATTTCACCACGTTAATCAATCTTTTGGTAGCCCAGCTGAACATGTGTTATCTCCACACTCTCAGTTTAATTGTTCTCCAATCCACCCCCAAAACCAACCCAATGGTTTATTTCCAGATGTATCAGATGGCAGTCCAATGTGGGGCCATCAGACAGCTACTAGCATTTCAAATCAAAATGGATCTCCTTTTCACCAACAAGGACATTCACACACTATGCATCAAAGTAAAAGCTTTGTGGCACACCATGACTTTGCCTTATTTCAGGCCAATGAACAACAAACCCAGTGCACTTCACTACGCTCACAGCAAAACAGAAATAATCTCAACCCAGGGCAGAATTCTCTTAGCCAGTCTAAAAATTTTATGAATGTTTCTGGTCCACATAGAGTCAACGTTAACCACCCACCACAAATGACTAATGCATCTAATTCACAACAGTCTCTTTCAATGCAGCAATTTTCTCAATCGTCAAATCCTTCAGTACACTTCCTCAAGTGTAGCAATCATCAAGAAGGAAATTTTAATGGACCTTCCCCAAATATGACTTCTTGTTCTGTCAGTAATTCACAGCAGTTTTCTTCACATTATTCCTTTTCCAGTAATCATATATCACCAAACAGTCTACTTCAGTCCTCTGCAGTTCTTGTACCTAATCATACAAATCAGACTTTATCTGATTTTCCTGGAACTAATTCCTTTTCACCTCATAGAGGAATCAAGCAAGAATCTACTCAGCATATCCTAAACCCCAATACATCATTGAATTCAAATAATTTCCAAATGTTGCATTCGTCACATCCTCAGGGTAATTATAGCAATTCAAAATTATCTCCTGTGCACATGAACTTCCCAGATCCTGTTGACTCAGGAACTCAAATGGGCCATTTCAGTGATCATGTAGAAACTAATGGCTTTTCATCTTTAGAAGAGAATTTACTTCATCAAGTGGAATCTCAAACTGAGCCATTCACAGGACTTGACCCCGAGGACCTCCTTCAGGAGGGTCTTCTTCCTCACTTTGATGAGTCAACATTTGGACAAGAAAATTCAAGTCACATTTTAGATCATGACCTTGATCGGCAGTTTACTTCACATCTTGTAACACGGCCTTCTGATATGGCTCAGACTCAGTTGCACAGTCAGGCTCGGAGTTGGCATTCATCGTTTTCTAATCATCAGCATTTGCATGACAGAAATCGCCTTTGTTTACAGCGACAGGTATGTAGCTCTTTGCCTTTATTTTGGAGGTTTGGGGGTAGGGTGGACTGTTAGTCATTGGGTTAATTTTATATGAAACATAGTCAAGATTTCTGAAGCTTAGTAATCGTATTAAGTGACCATACATATTTTGATATGTTTACATTGTTTTAGAAGTCTTATTGAAAGTGATTCACTGATGTGCTCAAAGTAATAGATTAACTTCTATATTTAGAAAATTATAAGGTTAAAGCCTTCTTTTGTAATGTTTATGAATACCTTTAAGAGAAAGTTATTTTATCAAAAACAACTTAATCATAATTACAAGGGAGAAAACAGACTGGGAATTTTTTATTGCAAATACAGTGGGCATTGAGTTCATATTCCTATAAAAAACTTTATAAATTGATTAGCAAACTTTTAAGATCTCAGTTGATAACTAAAGCATATAAGCTGAAATTCACAAAAAGGAAATTAAATTAGTAAACAAAACCTGAATAATATGCAGCTTTAATAATAAAAAATCAATTTAGAGTGTGACTTTATTTTTAACCTATTAGAAAAATATTTTAAATCTTAATGCTTACTGTTGGCAAATTTATGGTTAAATTGGTACTTACATGGCTTTGTTAATTGATACAAATATTTTGAAAACAATTTGATACTACATTAAAAAGTATAAAAATTCTCCATTATGATAACCCAAACATAGCAGAAGTGATGTACTCAAAGATATTTATCTTAATATACTTACACGGGACAACTGAAAAAAGCATAGCTCATTATTGTAATCATATTAGATAGACTGTAGGCACTAAAAAGATATTGAACACTGGCATTGAGAATATGTTAATGATGGAGAAAGAGCAGAATTCAAAATTAAGGTCACAATAAAGAAAGGTTAAGAGTGTGGCCTCTGATACCAGACTACCTGGTTTAGAATCGTGGGTCCTGTTACTAGTTGGATGACTTTGACTTAGATAATTTCTGTGCATCTCTTTTTCCTCATGTTTAAAATGTGAAATAATAGGATCCAGTTAATAGGACCTTGGAAAGGACTAATAGATTTATAATATGTAAACATGCTTAGACTATGCCTAGCACATAGTAAGAAATTAATAAATTGTTTTTGTTTTATTGAGACAGGGTCTCACTCTGTCACCCAGATTGGAGTGCAGTGGCACCATCAGGGTTCACTGCAGCCTCAACTTCTCTGGGCTCAGGTGATCCTTTTGCCTCAGCCTCCTGGGTAGTTGGGACTATAGGCACATGCAACCATGCCCGGTTAATTTTTGTATTTTTTGTAGAGATGTGGTCTTGCCATGTTGCCCAGGCTAATCTCGAGCTTCTGGACTCAACCAATCCACTTGCCTTGGCCTCCCAAAGTTCTGGGATTATAGGCGTGAGACACTGTGCCCAGTCTGTTTTTGTTAATTATACTTTTTTTTCATAGTAGTATGAAAATACATATATGGGCTATGTTAGCTTATGCCTGTAATCCCAGCACTTTGGGAGGTTGAGGTGTGAGGACTGTTTGAGGCCAGGAATTCCAGACCAGCCTGGGCAGTATAATGATACTCTATCTCTACAATAAATACATTTTTTAAAAAATTAACCAGGTATAATGGCACACTCCTGTAGTCCCAGCTACTGAAGAGGCTGAGGTGAGCAGATAGCTTGATCCCAGGAGTTCCAGGCTGAGATAAGCCATGATTACACCACTGCCAGTCTAGGCATTAGAATCAGACCTTGTCTCTAAGGAAAAAAAGAAAATGCATATTTTAAAAAATATCAGAAGAAAATAGGTTTAGGGTAGTGCAATTAAACTTTTCTTTCTTTTCTACAATGTTGTCATGAACATATTACTTTTATAATAAAAAAATTAATGTAATATTTTATATTTTTAAAAATTCTCTGGTTAAATTAATTCATAAAATATTTAAATACGTTGGTTACCTGTGAGATTCAGTGGGCAATGAAATATACTATAGTTCTTGAAATTAAATATGTAGGGATCAGTTTTTCATTTTAAAGCCTTGAAGTATTTGAAAAAGATAAAATCTTTGTCTTTCCCATTGGATTGACTTTAGTTTTATTTCTTTTTTTCTTTTTTGAGAAGGAGTCTCACTCTGTCTCCCAGACTGGAGTTGCACTGACACAATTTTGGCTCACTACAACCTCTGCCTCCTAGGTTCAAGTGATTCTCCTGCCTCAACCTCCTGAATAACTGGGATTATAGGCGTGTGCCACCACACCCAGCTAATTTTTGTATTTTTAGTAGAGATGGGATTTCAGTGTGTTGGCTAGGCTGGTCTCTGGTGTCAAACTCCTGAACTCAGGTGATCCACCCACCTCGGCCTCCCAAAGTGCTGGCATTACAGGTGTGAGCCATTGTGTCTGGCTACTTTAGTTCTATTTCAGAACAATATTTCAGCAGTTTTTGAAATGTCTAGAGAGATGTAGAAATGTTTAAAAGACACAAACCCTTCATCTCCCCTTTTTTTGTGACATGAGTTGAATATTGTGATTTTGCTCCCTCTACTGGAGGAAGATCAAGCATCTCAGAAGGACCCTGGGAAAACTCTCCACTGAACTTAGGTGCATCTATCTACTTTGTATATAAATTTCTGACTAGTTTGTCCAATCATTTTGTCCAGTGTATACTTGAAATTATGAGAGCTTATGATTTCTTTTTAAAAATTTATTTTTCTAAGGCATGTCGTCATTTTGATTCATGTTTTGTTATTTTGTAATTAATGCATTTCTAAACATGCTTCCCTCGCTTTAAAAAGTAGTAAGGACTCCTTTTTTTTTTTTTTTTTTAAGACAGGGTTTCACCATGTTGGTCAGGCTGTTCTTGAACTCCCAACCTCAGGTGATCCGCCCGCCTTGGCCTCCAAAGTGCTTGGATTACAGGTGTGAGCCACCACACCCGGTCCATAAGGACTCCTTTTTATAGATTTAGAATGAATGGAGGGTAATTATAAATAACTAAAGTAGTCTCTAATGCTAGCATATAGATAGAGAGCACTCCATTTAAGAGAAATTATTTTCAGACCCACCTTAAGCAGTCTAACTTGTTCTTTTTTTCACATGTCCAAAAACTGATTAAGGGCAGTTTGTTTGGGATACTTTTTTGACTTATTGAAAGTCTATTCTCAGTCAGGCATGGTGGCTCACACCTGTAATCCCAGCACTTTGGGAGGCTGAGGCGGGTAGATTACCTGAGGTCAGGAGTTTTGAGACCAGCCTGGCCAACATGGTGAAACCCTGTCTCTACTTAAAATACAAAAATTAGCTGGGCATGGTGGCACACGCCTGTAATCCCAGCAACTTCGGAGGCCGAAGTGGGTGAATCACTTGAACCTGGGAGGCAGAGATTGCAGTGAGCTGAGATCCCACCATTGCACTGCAGCCTGGGCAACAGAGCAAGACTCCGTCACAAAAAAGAAAAAAATAATAAGAAGAAAGTCTGTTCTCAACCAAACACCATGGTTTATGCCTGTAATCCCAAAATTTTGGGAGAGAGAGACAGGAGGATGACCTGAGCCCAGGATTTTGAGGCTGCAGTGAGCTATGATTGTGTTGCTGCACTTACCGGCCTGCGTAATAGTGAGACCCTGTCTCAAAAAACAAAAAACCTCTGTTCTCAAGCTTCCTATTACTTCTTAGTTTAAAAAATGATATTTGGGATTTCTTGTTTGAAAGAGTAAAAAGGAGAGAGAGAGTGGTAGAGAGGATTATTGTGATTGTTATTGTATGTTGCATATTAGTGTTATATGTATTGAATTACAGGTCACACATCCTAAATATGTGAAATGCAGATGACTTAATATGTGGAATTGATGACAAATTTTGACAGAGCATAGACTTTTTTTGCCTATGTAATTTTTGTCATGTTCTGTATAGTTATGGTATGCATAGCTGAAATGTTCTATTAAGGAGTTCTTATTATGCCTATGGTTCTATGAAAGGAAATTTTTTTCTGGGTTCTTTATTGGGCTTCTTTAACGCTGTTAATTGTAGTAATTTCATTTTAGACTAAATTAACATCACTACATATGTATGGAAGTTAGCAGATTTAAAAATAATGAAGTGGCATTTTTTTTAATTTATGAAAAATAATTCTTTTTCATAGAGCCAAAACAAGATATTCTTTACTGTTTAAAAAACCATGGATGACACTCTATAAAGTGAGAATGTTGAATATTTAAAGAATATTTCTAAGCCTTGCTTTTTTTCTTTTTTCTTTTTGAGATGGTCTCACTCTGTCACCCCGGCTGGAGTGCAGTGGTAGAGTTCAGTTTACTGCAATCTCTGCCTCCTGGGCTTAAGCGATCTTCCTGCCTCAGCTTCCCAAGTAGCTGGCACCACAGGCATGCGCCACCATGCCCCACTAATTTCTGTATTTTTTGTAGACATGGGGTTTTGCCTTGTTGCCCACGCTGGTCTCGAACTCCTGTGCTCAAGTGATCCTCCCTCTTCAGCCTCCTAAAATGCTGGGATTACAGGAGTGAGCCACTGTACCTGGCCTAGCCTCTTTTTTTAAATTCCCCAACTATAGAGGGGTGATTATAGATATCATTTCAAATATCTCAGAGTACCCTGAAGTCTGTGTCAATTGTTAACAACAGTGAATATTGCTGAGTTGACTCTAGAAATTTTACTGTTTAGAAAAGAGAGAGGAGCCAAGACACAGCGGGAAGAGGAGCCAGAGGGAAATAGAGAATAGGGAGGTTGTTGGGAGGAGGAAGAATAAAGAAAAAAATCAAGAAGCTACAATAAGTATTTCCAAATGAAAGTATATACAAGGCATAACATAGGGAAAATACTAGCTTATCATCTCTAATTTTTAGAACAAAGGAATTTTGAGAGAATAATACTCTGAACTTTTTATTGCTCTTGTGACAAATATTTTCTGCTGTCTTTATAACAGAATCTTTAGTTTTCGACTTATTTGTAAAGTGGAAATAACATGGAGCACTATGTGATCTCTCAATGTTTGTAAATTAAGTTTACTGCAAGAATTCTGTAGAAGCGAAACATGAGGGATGGCAGAACTGGCATTCAAAACAGGAAATAGAATTTTAAGAGGTACTCATACATAATGTTTTATTGGTATTTTTTTTTTTTTTTTTGGGTAGGGGACAGGGTCTCACTCTGTCACCCAAACTGGAGTACGGTGGGGCATGATCATGGCTCATTGCAGCCTCCATCTCCTGGGGTCAAGCAGTCCTTCTGCCTTAGCCTCCACTATAGTGCACCTCTAAGCCTGGCTAAATTTTTTTATTTTTTGTGGAGACAGGGTCTCACTGTGTTACCCAGGCGGGACTCAAACTCCAGCAATCCTCCCCACTCAGCCCACCAAGGTGCCTGATAAATGTAATAAATTGTTGTTATAAAAAAAATTGGTCCACATCACAATGTGAAGAATAAGTCATTTGCAATATTATTACCGAAAGATTATCACTGTTGATGTTTTGTTACGTAAGTTTCCAGCGAGATCTCTTGTCTGTCCTTTTTCCCTTTCCCATATACATATTTTTGAATTTTTTTTGGTGGGGGAATGGGAGTGTTGCTGCTGTTGCCCAGGCTGGAGTGCAATGGCATGATCTTGGCTCACCACAACCTCCACCTCCCTGGTTCAAGTGATTTTTGTGCCTCGGCCTCCCAAGTAGCTGGGATTACAGGCATGCGCCACCATGCCCAGCTAATTTGTATTTTTATTAGTGAAGGGGTTTCTCCATTTTGTTCAGACTGGTCTCGAACTGCTGATCTCAGGTGATCCGCCCGCCTCAGCCTCCCAAAGTGCTAAGATTACAGGCGTGAGCCACTGTGCCCAGCTGGTAGTTTTGAATTTTTAAGAAACAAAATTGAGATTATATGGTTTATACTTTCTGGCAAATTGCTTTTTAACCTTCCAGTTAACATGTTGCATACATTTTTCATGGCATTATTTTTCTAAAAATGATTTTGAGTAGCTGAATAGTTTGTAATGGTTTAGCAACCATTGTAAGGTTGCTAAAGTACCGTATAAAAGTAAGGTTATGACTGAGATCTGGAAAAATCTGAATGAAGGTGATTAAAATATCTTCATATTTTTATTGCATATATTACTGCAATAATTGAATTTAAAGTAAATGCATAGTAATAAAAAATTTAATGGGTAAGACATAGCATATACACTGTGCCAAGCACTGTTCTGCATACTTAACATTTGTTATCACATTGATCTATCACAACCATCCTTTTATTTGGATATGATTTTTTCCCTTCAATTTACATGGTTGGAAACTGAGATACAGATAAGTTAAATAATAAACCCTAAGTCACACAGCCAGTCAGTCAGTGACCATACTGGATTCAAACCAAATTTAACTCCATTATTTCTGGTCTTAACAACTTTC
This sequence comes from Cebus imitator, assembly GCF_001604975.1. Taxonomy (NCBI): domain Eukaryota; kingdom Metazoa; phylum Chordata; class Mammalia; order Primates; family Cebidae; genus Cebus; species Cebus imitator. The sequence continues at coordinate 2,472,170 of NW_016107378.1, read as the reverse complement.
ACTTTACTTAAAAGTGTATTGATATGTTGTAATATTTAACAATAATTACTAAATGATTTCCTCCCTCTTCTGCCATTCAAAAATTAATTTATTGAGGAAAAAGCTGGCTTTAGAATCTATAAGTGGCCAAGACCATGCCTCTCATGTTTTCTGGCTATATTCACAATAATTTATCTATTAGCAGAGGAAAAGTCAATGCCAAAAGAAGACAAACAAAAAAAAACTCAACTAGGCTAGGTATGGTGGCTCACGCCTGTAATCCCAGCACCTTGAGAGATAGAGGCAAGAGGATCACTTGAAGTCAGGAGTTCAAGACCAGCCTGAGAAACCATAGCGAGATCCTCACTCTACAATTTTTTTTTTCTTTTTCTTTTTTTGTTTGTTTTGTTTTTTTTTGAGACGGAGTTTCGCTCTTGTTACCCAGGCTGGAGTGCAATGGCGCGATCTCGGCTCACCGCAACCTCCGCCTCCTGGATTCAGGCAATTCTCCTGCCTCAGCCTCCTGAGTAGCTGGGATTACAGGCACGCGCCACCATGCCCAGCTAATGTTTTTTGTATTTTTAGTAGAGACGGGGTTTCACCTTGTTGACCAGGATGGTCTCGATCTCTTGACCTCGTGATCCACCCGCCTCGGCCTCCCAAAGTGCTGGGATTACAGGCTTGAACCACCGCGCCCGGCCACAATTTTTTTTTTTAATTGAGAGTGCTGCTGTGCACCTGTAGTCCTAGCTACTCAGGAGGCAGAGGCAGGAGGATCACCTGCGCCCAGGAGGTTGAGGCTGCAGTGAGGCATGATTGTGCCACTGCACTCTAGCCTGGGTGATAGAGCAAGACCCTGTCTCAAAATAAACAGACAAACAAAAAACTAAAATAGATATTGCTTCTGAAAGTGTTCTTTTGTTTGTTCATTTGTTTAAAGACAGGCTGGAGTGCGATGGTGCAATCTCAGCTCACTGCAACCTCCACCTTCCAGGTTCAGGCAGTTCTTGTGACTCAGCCTCCCAGGTAGCTAGGATTACAGGCATGCACTACCACACCTGGCCAATTTTTTTGTAATTTTAGTAGAGACAGGGTTTCGCCATGTTGCCCAGGCTGATCTTGAACTTCTGGTCTCAAGTTATCTGCCTGCCTCAGCCTCTCAAAGTGCTGGGATTACAGGGGTGAACCACCATACCCAGCCGTGTTCTGATGTATTTTGTAAGATGATAGCAACAAATGCCCTAAAGGTAAATCCAATAATTATCATCAAATATTTTGAAGGACTTCAGAGGTCATTATTAGGCCTTATAAGTGGAAGTCACAGAAGAGCAGACTGTCATTTAATTTAAGGAAGAGGTTTGAAATAAAGCCGTTCACTGAAAGCAGAGAGATGGACTAGTTTAGATATGTTACAGAAAGAATTTCTATATCGGGTGGAAAATGGACTAAATTGACAGGTTATTTCAACTCTTAAGATTCTATGGTTGTAATTTTAGGTTTCATTATAGGATATAACATTCATACTGCCTATTTAGCTTCCAAGTGGCAATTACAAAAGATGAAGAAAGATAAACACATGTGACACGTCCTCCACTATCCAATTATGTCAGGGGATTATTTGTTACAGATAAGTAAATTTTCCAGATAGTTAGAATACATTTTAGCAAGCATCAAAAACTTTAATTACATGGATCTTTTCATCTTTCCCCCCAGCAGGTAACGGTGATGGTGGTAGAATGCTCTGTTAAAACAAGATGAAAATAATGTTAAAGGGAGATCTCATATGTTTACATTTTTTAGTTATTCTTAATACCTTCAAGAATTACCCTAACTTAAGAAAGACTGTATTGAAACACATTAGATATTTGAAAATCATCTTAAGCAGAGTTAATTTTATATATATATTAGTTATTATAAAATAGAGGAAAAAGGAAAACCTATATAAAACTAAAGCAAAGGATTTGCTGTAATTTGCTCGCACATAAGCTCTTTGCTATTTTTTTTCTAAGGTACTTTAGTTATAGCATGCTGTTTTTTAAATAATACCTTTTCCTAAGTCAAAAAAGCATCAAATATATGCACAATTAAAAAATTTGTCACTCTACTTTTGCCCTAGGAAAAAAGAAGAAAAATGACTTATAAAATATTTAGATTGTCTCCTTGAATAATTACAATTTTTATAAGGTAACATCTCTCTATTTATCAGAGTTTGTTTAAATCTTTATGCAATTGGAATGGTATTACTTATAAAAGTTACAAAATTTCTAATTGTCTGGCTAAGCCAAAGCATAAAAAAGAAATTCTGTCTAGGAATTTCAGTTGCTTTTTCACTTAAAGTGAACTAGTTACTGGTTTTGTTATTTCTGTCAGATCTTCTAAATTAAAATGTTCTATTTTAACTAGGAAATTATAGAATGTTAGCTACTTCTGAAACATCTTAATTATTAAACTATGTAGTATATTGTAGAAGAGTTAAGCTTTGTACTGCCTGCCAGGAATCAGAGTAACAGAAATTCCAGTTGTTAACATTAGCTGTAAGGCTTATTGACCTCTAGCATGCATACTTAAGGGTGAAAGGTGAATAGGAAGTAAATTCCAGGAGTGTGGAAAACCCAGCTATTGGTGAGAATTTTGTGAATTAATGCAGCATGTGAAGAATGTGAAACTGGAGCCAAATTTCAAAGTAGGTCTCACAAAATTTTGTTGTATTTAGGAAGTACATTCCCAAATACCTTAGGACTACCCAGTCATTTACCATTATTGATATATTAAATTTAAAATAATTTGTTAGGACCTAAAGAGTCATCAGATTTGTTCCTGTTATTGTAACATTAATACAAAGCTATTTTGAAATACTGAAGTATGGATGACAAGATTTCTCTATTTGGATAGTTGGACTGAAATGATTTTAAATTTAGGAAATGTTTTTTAATACAACATGGTGTGGATATAGTAAGGAAGCATGGACTGGTTTCTTGTTAAATAAGATCTGGTCATTTGCTTTGGTCAACTATGCAAATAATATCTTGCACATTTACTATGCAAGGAATACCTTACAAATTATGGAAAGAGGATAATCTTTGAGATATGTTTTTCCTACATAAATATGTTTGTATGCCTGAAAATAGTACAGGTTTACATTGACCATTTATGGATTCATAGAATTTTTGACCTGGACATGGTTTTACTCTTTCTCATATGCAAAGAGTAAACAGGGTTGGTTAGATCATGACTTGCTTGCTGTCCCATAACTAGTTAGCATGTTCCTTTCATAGATTAAACAGTGTAGCGTTTAAGGGTGATCAGAAATGACAACAGTACCCACACTATGGACAGACACATATTTAATGGGCCATATTATACAATACAATTATACCTGGTTGTCTTTGATTATTGAGAAATAATTTTTAGTTTTGTAGGTATCAATTTTAATGTGTAAATTTTTAATCTTTGTCTTTAGTGTTTAAAAATGTAGCTTTACTGTATCTTGTCAAATGTAGGTATAAATTGTATATACATGTGAATGACTGATTATAAATAACATCTGTGTTTTAGAAATGTTGCTTTTTTAGCAATTCTATTTGTTCAGTATTTACTAGATGTCTGCCATATGTAAGAAACTATGCAGGGCACTGAGGTTGCAGAGATGATTAAAAGAAAATTGTCCTACTTTCCCATTGTTCTATATTATAATTTCAGAGATGTTCTTTTCTTATTTCTGATTCATTTTCAGTTGACAGTGGTTTCTAGCACTTTCTCTTAGCGCTCTAGCTTAGTAATTTGTAATGAGTGATTTACAAACAAAAATTAATTTTCATTCTACTTAAAGAAGGTGTTCCTCTAAGCTTCTAGCTTAGCTCTTTGTTTCATGGCATTTGACAATCTGTAATTATTTGATTCTTCAAATACGTATTATATACATGATATAATGTGTATCATATATATGTATCATATATAGCTATCTAAGATCTATTTGCTTTTGTAAATGACAGTGCCAGGAAAGTGGACCCTTCTCTTTTTAGCTTCTAATCTACCTAAATGTATTACAAATTATTGCAAAACTCTTACAAAAATGTGCTATGGGATTCAACTTTTATGAGTTTTTTGTCAAAAAAAGGATTATTGGCCACTTAGATAGATGTTCTTAGAAGATTATATTGTTAGATACATTTCCTACGATTTTTTTTCCTAAATACATTAAATGAAAGTAAGATTTTAGAAATAATTATTTTAAATAATACGGGAAACATTGAGTATAATTAGAAGTAGAAATAGTAATAACATTTGCATGAATATTTATTTATTCATTTTGAGGCAGGAGTCTTGCTCCGTCACCCAGGCTGGAGTGCAGTGGTGCGATCTTGGCTCACTGGAACCTCTGCCTCTCGGGTTCAAGCGATTCTCCTGTCTCAGTCTCCCAAGTAGCTGGGACTAGAGGTGCCTGCCACCACACCCAGCTAACTTTTGTATTTTTATTAGAGATGAGGTTTCACCTTGTTGGTCAGGCTGGTCTCTAACTCCTGACCTCAGGTGATCCACCTGCCTCAGCCTCCCAAAGTGTTGGGATTAAAGGCGTGAGCCACCGTGCCCGGCCTGCATGAAATTTTTAAAATTGGTTTTACTCACATTATTTGAGTTTTTTAGTAGTACATTGGGATATATGTATGTTAATATAAAAGTTGGTATTTCATGGAATTTACAGATGAAATATTTGAGATGTTGAGAAGTAACCTATTAGGTAAGATAGCTACTAATCGTTTAGTAGAAACTTGACTCTAAGTTTATTATGTATTCTACAGTACTTAGCTGCCTTTTACTCACAGCAGCAAAAACAGCAAACATTCAAAGAGCACCTGTTATGTATCAGGTTGGTGCAAAAGTAATTCTGATTTTTGCCATTACTTTCATTGGCTAAAACCTCAATAACTTTTGCACCAACCTATCAGGTATTGGGCTAAGTACTAAAAGTACAAATATAAAGAGACTATTTTAGGGAGATTGGGGGGCAGAAAGGGTCTGGCTCTGTCGCCCAGGCTGGAGTACAGTGGTGCAATCACAGCTCACTGTAGCCTTGAACTCCTGGGTTCAAGAGATCTTCCTACCTCAGCCTCCTGAGTAGCTAGAACTGCAGGCTTGGGCTACCACACCCAGCTAATTTTAAGATTTTTAAATTAATCTCAGCACTTTGGGAGGCTAAGTGGACAGAACACTTGAGCTCAAGAATTTGAGACCAGCCTGGGCCTCATGGTGAAACCCTGTTTCTACTAAAAATAGAAAAATTAGCTGGGCGTGGTGGTGCATGCCTATAGTCCCAATTACTTGGGAGGCTGAGGTGGGAGGATCACTTGAGCATAGGAGGTCAAGGCCACAGTGACCTGATATCATGCCCTGCACTCCAGCATAAGCAACAGATGAGACCCTGTCTCAAAAAATATAAATAAATAAAATAAAATTTTTTGTAGAGATGGGTCTCACTGTGTTGTCCAGGACAGTCTTGAACCCCTGGCCTCAAGCAGCCCCCCCTCACCTTGACCTCCCAAAGTGCTGGAATTGCAAATATGAGCCATGACTCCTGGCTAAAAGAAGCCTTTAAGGCTATATTTCAACTGGTATTTTTGTTATTTTACAAGAAAAAGGATAGCTCCAAGTCAGCTTAAACAGTATTTGAAATGTCAGTATTATGAATTTCTTTAAAATATCTGTATTGAAAGTCTCATTTTTTTCCCTAACCTTTTACTTTAAAAAAAATTCAACTTATGGGAAAGGTGAAAGAATAGTACCCATTACATAGATTCACTAATTGTTCGTTATTTTGCCACATTTGCTTTCTCTCACTGTTTTTATTTCTAATTTTTCTTTGGCTGAACAATTTGATGGTATGTTGCAGACATCATAGACACGTTGCCCCTAAATATTTTAACATGACTCTACTTAGAACTGGTACATTCGCCTCCATGAATATAATGCTTTTACCACAACCAATAAATCTAAAATAAAATAACATCATATACTATAGAGTCCGAATTCAAAATGTTTAACCTGTCCTAGTAGTAGTCTTTAGGGAAATATTTGGTTTAAATTCCAAGACCCAATCAAAGGTCAGGCATTGCATTTAGTTGTTATGTCTCTTTAATCTCCTTTAACCTAATACAAGTTACCCCTGCCCTTTCTGTTGTTCCTTCCTAACGTGACATTTTTTTTTTTAAGTACAACTACAAGCCAATTGTCTATATTTGTTTGGTTATTTATAATTCAGGTTAAGCAACTTTTTGTGTGTGAGAATGCAGTATAGATGCTATCTATTGGATCACATTAAGACATACAATGTTAGTTTGTCCCATTATTGGTGATGCTTAATTTTATCACTTAGTAAAGGTAGCTTTTCACTTTTGTAATTAATCACAGGGATTTTTCTATAAAAGAGTTAGAGTCATGGATTTGTAAAAAATCATTTTTTGTTTTTTTTTTTTTGAGACGGAGTTTCACTCTTGTTACCCAGGCTGGAGTGCAATGGCGCGATCTCGGCTCACCGCAACCTCCACCTCCTGGGTTCAGGCAATTCTCCTGCCTCAGCCTCCTGAGTAGCTGAGATTACAGGCACACGCCACCATGTCCAGCTAATATTTTGTATTTTTAGTAGAGACGGGTTTTCACCATGTTGACCAGGATGGTCTTGATCTCTTGACCTCGTGATCCACCCGCCTTGGCCTCCCACAGTGCTGGGATTACAGGCTTGAGCCACTGTGCCAGGCAGAAAATCGGTTTTAAAAATCAGTGCATTAAAATCAATATGCTATAATGTGTCATAAAAATGTGTTTGTAAAAATGTGTTATAAAAATTAATATGTTAAAAATCAATGATATAACACATTGCCATCATTATTCTTTTTGAATATTTGGCCAGAGGAAGTCCAGTCAAGCCAACTCTGTGCTCTTTTAACATGTCCTCATTAATATGTAAGTACTTCTGGTGCAAGAACTTTGTAATTACCCTGCCTTAGACCTGGAATGTGCCTTTTCTTCCAGGAGCTGATTTGCTTTTTGATTGACCTTGTAAAATGCCACAGCATCTTGGAGTACCATTATTTTGTAATTTCGTGTGTGTGTGTGTGTGTGTGTGTGTGTGTGTGTGTGTGTGTTTTGGAAGCTTGTGGTTGTATGAACAAACTCCAGAAATTCTAATTGAATTTCACGAGTGCTTTGTTAACATCTCTGAATTTGTTTAGGCCCTTACTTGGTATTTTATTTAAGTTAAACTCATACTGAACAAGGCAGTTTAAGTTTGTTTTTTTTTTTTAAGTTGTATACAAATTTTTGAGAACATACTGTGTGCTAAGCACTGATATTCTAAGACAGCTTTGTCAATAAGACATTATTGATGAATTCAGAAAATTTTTGGAATACTTACAATTATAATAATGCAAAAAAAGCATTTGCTTTTTTGCAACTTATGAAGTAAGACCCATATAACAAATATGCATAATAAAAGGTAGTCCCAATGCATGAACCTCCAAAATAATGTGTATTAAGGCAGCGGTATAGACACAGACAATATATATAATAATAATTTAAAATGTTGGTAGATACTAAAATATCAGGTGTACCTTGCTTTGTAAGATCCTTTTGTGTTTCCCCTTTGAAGATTGGTAATATTTTAAATCTATTAATAAAACAATTTAGTTGAAGTTTCTATTGACTGCCTAGTGTATGAAAAGAGATAGACATATGACAGCTATAAAAGTAATACAGGTCCACTGAAAGTATTCAGAAAACAGTTTAGAAAGCACAAAGGACCAGGTACAGTGGCTCATGCCTATAATACTAGCACTCTGGGAGGCCAAGGTAGGTGGATCACTTGAGCTGAGGAGTTCGAGACCAGCCTGGGCAAAATGGCAAAACCCTATCTCTACAAAAACTACCAAAAAATTTACCCAGGTGTGGTGGTACATACCTGTAGTCCCAGATGCTCAGGAGACTGAGTTGGGAGGATTGCTTAAGCCCAGGAGATGGAGGTTGCAGGTGACAGAGTGAGATCCTGTCTCAAAACAGACAAAAACACACACACACATCCTTCATCCTATTAACTAGAAATAACCACTTTTTATATTTTGGGGATATAATGCTTTTAGTTTTATATCCCAAGGCCATTTACCTGTTTGTTTTCTATATCAAATTTTCAGCTTTATGGAGGTATAATTGACATATTAAACAGATCATATTTAAAGTATAGAATCTGGTAAATTTTGACATACGTATATACCGGTGAAATTATTCTCAGTGAAAATATAGAACATACTCATTGCCCTCAAAATTTCCCTATTGCCTTATTGTAATTCTTCCTTCCATTTCCTCCTCCCCACACCCAGACAACCACTGATCTGATTTCTGTGACTATATGTCCATATTCTGGAATATATATATAAATGAATTCATATAGTTTGTATGGCTTCCTTTACTTGACACGGTTATTTTGAGGTTTACTCAGTCATTGGAAGTAAAATAATTCATTCCCTTTTATTGTTAAAATAATATTCTATTATATGGATCTACTATAATTTGTTCATTCACCTGATGATGGATATGATTTCCAGTTTCGGGTTATTTTGAATGAAGATACTATGAACACTTTTTTGTAGTCTTGTGAAGACATATATTTTATTTCCATTGGGTAAATACTTGGCAATGGCTAGGTTTTTAATGGTTTATATTTAACTTTTTACAAAACCAGGAAAATACTTTTCTAAAGTGATTGTACCGTTTTACATTTCCTCTAACAATATCTACGAGTTGCATTCACTCCACATCTTTGTCAGCGCTTGATCTGATACGGTCAGTGTTTTTAATTTTAGCCATTCTGTTAGGTGGATGGTAGTATCTGATAATGGTTTTAATTTGTATTTCCTTAATGATTCATGATATTGAACACTTTTTTCATGTGCTTATTGCTATTCATATATATCCTTTGGTGAAGTTTCTGTTTAAATTTTTTGCCCACTTAAAAAATTGGGTTGTTTGACTTGTTATTGTGTTGTAATATTCTAGTTATCAGATGTATATTTTGCAGATATATTTTCTCCCAGTCTGTGGGTTTTTTTTTTTCTTAACAGTGTGTTTTGAAGGGCAAAAGTTGTTAATTTTGATGAAGTCTAGTCCATTACTTCTTTTTAAAAATACAATAGTTGCATTTTGTTGAATATTTAAGAAATATATGCCTGCTCCAAGGTCAATGAAGATTTTCTCTTATGTTTTCATGTAGAAGTTCTGTGCTTTTCTTACATGTTTATACAGTTCACCATTGAAGCTATTCAGAAATTTTCTTGGTGGGAATATTTTTAATTATAAATTTTATTTCTTTAATAGGTGTAGGTCTCCTTAGGTTATCTTTTTGAGTGAGCTTTTGGTACTTTGTGCTTTTCAAGGTATTTTTCTCATTTAAGTTGTTAAATTTATCAGTGTAATGTTTTTCATAACATTTCCAACCTTTCAGTATCTGAACAATTAGTTATGTACATTTCTGATAATGGTAATTAGCATCTTCCTTTTTTCTAATAAGTATGGCTATAGCTTTACCAATTTTATGAAATTTCATTGATTTTTCTCATTTTTCTGCTTTATAGTTCACTGATTTCTATTATCTTCATTATTTTGTTCTTTTGGTTACTTTGGGTTTAATTTACTTTATTTGTTATTTTTTAATGTGGAAGCTGACATCATTAAGGTCTTTCTTCATCTTCTGTTATAGGCATTTGATGCTATCCATTTGCCAGTAAGGGTTGTTTTAACTGCATCCCACAGATTTGTATTATGTTTTATTTTTATTCAGTTATTCAAGATAGTTTTGAATTCCTACTTTAAGTTTTGAATTCCCCCTTTAATTTCTTCTTTGACCCATGGATTATTTAGAAATGTGTTATTTAGTCTGGGCAACATGGCAAAATCCAGTCTGTACGAAAAATACAAAAATTAGCTGGGCTTGGTGATTTGCACCTGTAGTTCCAGCTCCTCAGGAGGCTGAGGTGGGAGGATTGCTTAAGCCCAGGATGTTGAGGCTGCAGTGAACCAAGATCATGCCACTACAGACTGCAGTCCAGTCTAGTTAATGAAGTGAAACCCTGTCTCAAAAAAAAAAAAAAGAAATGTGTTATTTAATTTATATTTGTTTTCTAGATACCTTTCTTAATTCCATTGTAATCAGTACATAATCTGTATGTTTTAAATTTGTTTACAGTTATTTAAACTTGTCTCTTTTGTATGTTTTACATTTGTTTACATTTATTTAGACTTGTTTCTATAGCTTCTATTAATGACTTTACCTATATTCTTTGCTCTGTTACCTACTTTGATATTAATGTAGTCATTTCTGTTTTGTTTATATTAACATGGTATATCTTTTTCTATACTTGTACATTTAACCTATTTATGTATTAATTAATTTATTTTTAAGACAAATTCTCACTTTGTCACCCAGGCTGGAGTGGTGGCTCGATCATGACTCACTGCAGCTTCAATGTCTGGGGCTCAAGCAATTCTCCCACCTCAGCCTCCCAAGTAGTTGGGACCAGAGACACATGCCACCATGCCTAGAAATTTTGTTTCATTTTTTGTAGAGATACAGTCTTACTTTGTTGCCTAGGATTGTTTTGAATTCATTTGCTTATCTGACAATGTTTGAATAAATGCCAGATGTGAATTTCACCTTCCTGAGTAAAGGGAAATTTTGCATTCCTCTAAATATTCTTGAGTTTTGTTCTGGGATGCAGTTAAGTACTTGGAAATCATTTTGTCCCACGCCTGTAATCCCAGCACTTTGGGAGGCCGAGACGGGCGATCACTAGGTCAAGAGATCGAGACCATCCTGGCCAACAAAAGTAAAACCCCATCTCTACGAAAAATACAAAAAAATTATCTGGGCGTGGTGGCGCACGCCTGTAGTCCCAGCTACTCGGGAGGCTGAGGCAGGTGAATTGCTTGAACGCGGGAGGCGGAGGTTGCAGTGAGCCGAGACTGCGCCACTGCACTCCAGCCTGGCGCCTGTCGGCAGAGCGAGACTCTGTCTCAAAAAAAAAAATAAAAGAAAATAAAATAATAAAATACGCTTTTAAGCTTTTTTAGCCTGGAGCAGCACAATCTTTTGTATAGGGCTAATTTTACTCCCCTACCGACACAATAGCCTTATGAGTTCTCTACCTAATGAAAGTGAAAGTTTTTTTATTGTGGCTAATGTGAGCATGCTGATTTTTTTCTGGGTTTTGAGTAGTCTCTTCACAGACAATTGCTGGTCACTACTCATCTAGAACCTTTAAAGGGGGCCCTCTGAAGATCTCTGGAGGTCTTTGCGGAACACTCTCCTCTCTGGAACTTTGCCTTATAAACCAGTTACCTTGGGTTCTTGGTTTCAAGTTCTGTCTCCAACTCAGGTAGCCTGCCAAATTTCACCTGGCTTCCTATACCCTGTTCTGTTCTGCAGTTTGCAGTAAGCTGGGGCAATAGTAGGTCTTAGTTGACTTGTCTCCTTTCTCTTAGGGATTGCTGTCCTGGGCCGTCTGATGTACAATATCTAAAAACTACTGTTTCATATGATTTTGCCTTGTTTTTCAGTTGTTTCAACCATAAGAGTAAATCCAGTCCCTAATACTCCATCTTGGCCCTAATCATAACACATAACATCATTTTAATGACTGCGTAACATTTCACAATGAGGAAGTGCCATAATTTAATTATTACTTTATTCTTCTTTGACAGTATGATAAACATCTCTATAGATACATTGTTGTAGATAACCGTGATTAAATTCCTAGAAAATAAGGCAAATGTACATTTTCAAGCTTTGATATGAATTGACAAGTTTTCCTTTGAAGATTTGTACAAAGCCATAACTGCTTTTGAGCAATTATACTCAAGTTCATGGCTTTACATATATTTTCTCATTTAATCTTCACAATAACTCTGTGAGTTAGATGTTATCTACTGTGTTTTGTTTTTTGTTTTTTTTTGAGATGGAGCCTCACTCTGTCACCCAGGCTGGAGTGGAGTGCAGTGGCGCAATCTCAGCTCACTGCAGCCTCCACCTCATGGGTTCAAGTGATTCTCTTGCCTTAGCCTCCTGAGTAGCTGGGATTACAGTCTTCTGCCACCATGCCCGGCTAATTTTTATACTTTTAGTAGAGACAGGGTTTCATTATGTTGGTCAGGCTGGTCTCAAACTCCTGACCTCAGGTGATCCGCCCACCTCAGCCTCCCAAAGTGCTGGGATTATAGGCATGAGCCACTTCATCGGCCTTATCTACCGTTTTTACAGATAGATAAGGACATGAAGCATAGGATGGTTAAATGGCTTGCTCAGAGTCAGAGATAGTGCCAAAGCAAGGATTCAAGGATAGGAAGCAGGTCTCTGGGGCCCATACTACCATCTATCAGCTTAGAATATGGGAATGTTGAAGCTGGAAGGAACCTACAACCATGTATCAGTTTTCTACTGCTGTTATAATAAATTATCACAAACTTAGGTGTCTTAGAACAACACATACTTACTATCTTACAGTTCTGGAGATCAGAAGTCTCAACTGGATCTCACTGATCTAAAATCAAGATGTCAGAAGGGCTGCAGTTTTTTCTAGAAGTTCTATGGGAGAATCCGTTTTCTTTGCCAGTTTATAAAGGCTGCCTGCACTCTGTGGCTTGTAGCACCATTCTGTCTTTAAATCCAGCAGTGGCTGGTCAAGTCTTTTTCACGTTGTATCATCCTAAGTTTTTTTTTTTTTTTTTTTTTTTTTTGCCTATGCTGCCGCTTTTTTTTTTTTTTTTTTTTTGCCTCTTTCTGCCACTTATAAGGACCCTAGTTATTACCTCAGGCCTACATGGATAATTTACGATAATTTCCCAGCTCAGCTTGATTAACAACCTTAATTCAGTCTGCAACTTGAATTCCCTTTTGCATATTACCTAAAATATTCACAGGTTCTGAGGATTAGGAGTTTGATACATTGAATAATCAGGCCATTATTCTGCCTACAACAAGCCATAAAGGTCAATTAGAAGATGCTCCTTTAACGAAAGAATGAATTAACAAGGGATTGATTTATGACTTTATGACCTCACATTATGAAGAGCCTATTTGAGTACCTTACTTTTCTGCTCCGTTTGTTCTCACGTCTTCTCATGCTGGGAATTACCTAGTGGTATAGAGTAAAATGATTTAGAATTGGGCTACTTGAAATTTATAGTTCCAGATTTCTCAATAATGCATATTTGAATGATTTAAATAAACTGAGCAATTTTTAAAAAAGCAAAATTGTTATTCATTCAGCAGTTATTTAGTAAACCCCATCCTGGGGCTTTGTGACAAGCATTGTGCTAAGTACTTTTTATGGGATCACATTTTATCCTCACAGCAATCCAGTAATGTTAGTGGTAACATCTTTATTTATTATTATTTATTTTATTTTTATTATTTTTTTGAGATGGAGTCTCACTCTGTTGCCCAGGCTGGTGTGCAGTGGCGCCATCTTGGTTCACTGCAGCCTCTGCCTCCCGGATTCTATAGATTCCCCTCCCTCAGCATTCCAGGTAGCTGGAATTATAGGCACGTGCCACCACGCCCAGCTAATTTTTATATTTTTAGTAGAGATGAGATTTCACCATGTTGGCCAGGCTGTTCTCTAACTCCTGACCTCAAGTGATGTGCCTGCCTCAACCTCCCAAAGTGCTGGGATTACAGGCATGAGCCACCACACCCAGCCGACACCTTCATTTATAAATGAAGAAACAAGATTCTAGATAGTATAGCTTCAAAATCACAAACCTAAAGCTTGAACCCAGACTTAAGAAAAGTAGATATTAAGAAAATATTTTAAAAGTCATGATTTGTTTGTAGGTCTGGATCTGAAAGGGAAAAAAAAAACACATGATTTTTTTAAGTGGCTTTAATGATTATTTACATAATGTTCATTACAAAATAATTTTATATGATTTTAAGTTAAATCCGTAGGTAGATATTATAGTACTAGAATAAAAAATCAGATAATTTGTTGTGCTATCAAATAGCAGATTATAGTCAATAACAATTTAATTATATATTTTAAAAATAAGAGTATAATTGGATTGTTTTTAACCCAAAGGATAAATGCTTGAGGGGATGGACACCCCATTCTCCATGATACGATTATTATGTATTGCATGCCTGTGTTAAAATATCTCATGTACCCCATAAATATATACAACTACTATGTACCCACAAAAATTAAAAATTATTTTTTTAAAAAATCATATAATCTGTTGTACAAAGTGGTGTTGTATTTTATTTTGTAGAAATGTCACTGTTGACTCTGTTTCATTGTAACATGTGCTTTCAGTACTTTCTTGACATTACTCATGTGGCGGTCTCTCTTACTGTAGGAAGTGAGCCAAAATTATTAGAAAGTTGAATTCATGAATTTCTGTCATTAGACAAGCTATTTATGAAGGAAAGAAATAGATATTTTTCCTCTTTATTCTTGACATTACTTTCTCAATTCCAGTGTTAGACAGTAAATCTTTTGGAGATGGGTTTTCAGATGTGAATTTCTTTGATAAAGTGGGAAGAGCAGTGGATTTGGAGTCAAAATAACTGACTTCAAGTCCTGGCCTTGTCATCTACTATCATACTAGTCTTATACAAGTTACTTCTACAGCTTTCTCATCTGTAATACGTGGATATTTGTTTCTGGGGATTATTTTT
>NW_016107378.1:2454644-2456712 GCF_001604975.1 Cebus imitator | reverse complement strand
GCCTCCTGGGTTCAGGCAATTCTCCTGCCTCAGCCTCCTGAGTAACTGGGATTACAGGCACGTGCCACCATGCCCAGCTGATTTTTTGTATTTTTAGTAGAGACGGGATTTCACTGTGTTGACCAGGATGGTCTCGATCTCTTGACCTCGTGATCCACCCGCCTCGGCCTCCCAAAGTGCTGGGATTACAGGCTTGAGCCACCACGCCCGGCCCGACTATAGTTTTAAAATTTTCTTCAAAGCAAAGCTATACTATGTTCTTGAGATTCTGGACTTTAAATTGAAATTGGGCCAGGCATACTGGCTTATACCTCTAGTCCCAGTTACTTGAGAAGCTGAGTTCAGAGGATTGTTTGAGGCCAGTTTGAAGGCTGTAGTGTTCTGTTATCCTACCTATGAATAACGACTGCATTCTAGCCTAAGCAATATAGCGAGACCTTGTTACTGAAAAAAATAAAATTAAAACATGAAATTGTCCTATGACTACATACATGTGAATTACTTAGAGTCAGTAGTTAAGATTTTGCCATATTTGCTTTATTTGTATCTATAGGATTTTGTTGTCTTTGGCTTGAAAGTAAATTGCAGTCACTATGAGAGTTTACCTCTAAGTATTCTATTAGACATCTCCCAAGAATGACATTCTACCATACAACTAATATCACATCTAAGGTAACTGCTAACTCTGTGTCATCTAAAATCTAATCCATATTCAAGTTTTCCCAGTTGTTAGAACCAGCAGTTAATTTTTTTTTTTTATCATTTTCACTTAAAATATCAGCTCTCTGAAGTATTTTAACCCTCTAGTTTTGATCATGATAGGAGAATTAAAAACACCATTTAAAATTGTTGGAGCCACATTTATTAATTGTTAACCTCCTGTCTTATACATATTTACATCCCTCTGCATTGTCTTAGAGTTAAAGGGGGCTCAATAAGTATTTGTCAAGTTACATTAAAATAAATTATTTGCAGTTTATTTATTACAAAAAATGTTTCTTGTACCCAGTCATACTGTTTTGTCATTAAAAAAGATTAGTAATTAAGTGGCCAGGCACAGTGGTTCAAGCCTATAATCTCAGCACTTTGGGAGGCCAAGGTGGGTGGATCACCTGAGGTCAGGCGTTCGAGACCAGCCCGGCCAACATGGCGAAACCCTGTCACTACTAAAAATAAAAAACTTAGCTGGGCATGTGGCACGCACCTGTAATCTCAGCTGCTCAGGAGGCTGAGGCAGGAGAATCTCTTGAACCCTGGAGGCAGAGGTTGCAGTAGCCGAGATGGCACCACTGCCCTCCAGCCTGGGTGACAGAGTGGTACTCCATCTCAAAAAAAAAAAGGTAATTTAAGCATGTTGTACAGATTTTTATATATTTTTTCACCAGCAGGGTGCCCTTTGAAGAGCAGTGGTCATTGTGAGTTTCTCTACTGGAGTGCAGGGGCACCATCTTGGCTCACTTCAACCTCTGCCTCCCGGATTCAAGTGATTCTTCAGCCTCAGCCTCCCAGGTAGCTGGGATTATAGGCACCCACCACCATACCTGGCTAATTTTTGCCTGGCTAATTTTAATTTTTGTAATTTTTTTATTTCACCAACGTGGTAAAACCTCATCTCTGCTAAGGGAGGCTGGCCTCAAACTGCCGACCTCAGGTGATCCTCCTTCCTTAGCCTCTCAAAGTGCTGGGATTATAGGCATGAGCCATCATGCCCAGCCTTACCTTTGTTTTAATGTGCTTTCTCAATTTACCTTTTCCTTCTGGGAAAACATTGGTTAAAACTGGGGTAAATTGAAAGGATTTGCTTAATTTGAGGACAGCAAGTTAGATGCTAAGGATCTGCTTAAATTTATTTTATCTTGAGGGGAGAGAAGCATGACAGGGATTATAAATATTTTGAAACTTTTAGTGATGTATTTAGGGGAATTATAGAGACAGTACTTTTAAAGGGGAGACTTCTTGAAATGTGGAGAAGGGATATATTTAATTTTCAGCATTGGATTTCTTAAATGCATATCAGCACCATTTTGATATTTATTAATGATATGGTTATTGAAACAGCCATCTCTAA
>NW_016107378.1:2452045-2454443 GCF_001604975.1 Cebus imitator | reverse complement strand
ATTCTCCTGCCTCAGCCTCCCAAGTAGCTGGGATTACAGGCATGCACCACTACACCCGGCTAATTTTTGTATTTTTAGTAGAGATGGGGTTTCTCCATGTTAGACAGACTGGCCTTGAACTCCTGGCATCAGGTGATCTGCCTGCCTCAGCTTCCCAAAGTGCCAGATTACAGGCGTGAACCACCACTCCTGGCCAAGAGCCACAATTTTTTAAGTTTCTTTTTTTAGAATTTTACCTTTTGATTGAAGGTGGGAATAAGTGAAACTTGTAAAGTTTTTTGAGGAACAGTAATTATTGTGGTAAATTAATTTATATGATATACTTAGGCAAAAATTAGAGTGATTATATTAAACTTACATATAGGAATGATCAGACCAGTTAGAAAAGGTTAAAACTAAAATAATTGTTTTTAGTTAGTTTCTGTGTAAACTGAATTTTTTTTGGAGTAACTCAGATATACTTTTGAGAGCTTCATATAGACAAATCAAAATGCCTTTTTAACATGTTTCCTATATGTAACACAAGCTTAATGTCTCAACATGATGCTGAATGAGTTAACATCTCAAGCACTATTTAATTTCTTTAGTTGACAATAATGAACCTCAAAAAGTTATTGAGGGATGAGTATCTCTGATTAAAAATAATAAAACAGGGCCAGGCTCGGTGACTCACACCTGTAATCCCAGCACTTTGGGAGGCTGAGCTGGGCAGGTCACCTGAGGTCAGGAGTTTGAGACCAGCCTGGCCAACATGGGGAAACCCCAGCTCCACTAAAAATACAAAACTTAGCCGGGCATGGTGATGCATGCCTGTAATCCCAGCTACTTGGGAGGCTGAGGCAGGAGACTCATTTGAATCCAGGAGACAGAGGTTACAGTGAACTGAGATTTCACCACTGCACTCCATCCTGGGCAACAGAGCAAAACTTTGTTTCAAAGAAACATATAGAAAAACAAATATTTCTACTATGCATGATTAATTAAGCACACACACACTCATGGCAGTTTTCTGGTAGTTAATGTCATAATATTTGCTTTTACTGCAGAAATATTGGTGGATTTTTAAGACTATATTTTTATTTTTGTTTTTGAGACAGGGTCTTACTCTGTCATCCAGGCTGGAATGCAGTGGCTTAGTCATGGATCACTGCAGCCTTGACCTTCCAGGTCCGAGTGATCTCACCCCAACCTCCCAAGTAACTGGGACCATGGGCATATGCCACCACACCCAGCTAATTTTAAAAAAAATTTATGGAGATGGGGTCTCACTAATTTGCCCAGCCCAGGATGTATTTTTTACTTAATGATTTTATTCTTAGTCCAATTTGTTTTACCTTCAGAGGATAGTCTTTTGGAGATACTTCATGGAAATTAATATTATCTGGGAAAAGAGTCTTGATGACTCTTGATCTGGGTCAATTGATACAAATTGATCTTGAATACAATTTTTGTTATCATTTCAATAGTATGTTTGAGTTACAGGCTTGTGTTATAGGTGAGGCAATTTTTTTCCATATTTCTGAGTTTTAGAAAAATGCTTCACCAATCAGACGTCATTCCTAAATCTACATAGGAATTTGAGCTATAAGGAGGAAATACAGCCTAATTCAAATAAAAGGTACTTTTAATTTTTATAATTATTTCAAATGAGATTTCATACATATTCTTAATTCTTTTAAGAAAGGAGTGAATGTTTTAGAGACTTAACTTTTCATTGAAATTATTTTGTGGAATTTGAAATCCCCAATAAGATCAAGTGTTTTAAATTCATATGATATATGTATGAATGTGTGACTATACATATGCATATCAATATATGTGAGACTATGTATTAGCTAACTTTTTGTTTTAGGATACATGTCCTTTCAACAATTACAATCAACAACAATTCACCTTTATACTACTTTCTAAAAGCTGTTAAAATCAAAATGATGTAGTCATTTTAAAATATCAGTTTCTATACTAACCCTTCAGTCAACATTAGACCTCTTTCTGTAATCTACTGGTGGATCTTCCAACTCCTACTCCAACTCTCCTTCCCTGTTCCAAACACAAGACTCCTGAAAGCAGACAAGTGAAGAAATAGCATCCAGAAGTCTAGGAATAGGCACTATTTAGAGACTTAAATAAGAGTCATAGGACAGAACTTCAAGAGCAGCTACTGGGATTAAGGGAAAGAAATAAGTATCAAGATATTAACCTAGATTTAGAAGTCTAGTGGTATTAGCTTCTTAGTATGAGAATAGAAGCCTAAAGAACATTAAATTTTTTAGACAGATTTATTGAAAAATAATTTACATCCAGTAACATTCTTTTTTGTATCTTTTAAAAAATATGTACAGTTCTATAATCTTACCATAATCAAGATATGGATTTTTTTTTTTTTTTTTTTTTTTTT
>NW_016107378.1:2441482-2451887 GCF_001604975.1 Cebus imitator | reverse complement strand
TAATTTTTTGTATTTTTAGTAGAGACGGGGTTTCACCATGTTGACCAGGATGGTCTTGATCTCTTGACCTCGTGATCCACCCGCCTCGGCCTCCCACAGTGCTGGGATTACAGGCTTGAGCTACCGCGCCTGGCCAAGATATGGATTATTGACATCTTCCCCACAAAATTCCCTCATCCCTCTTTGCAGTCAATCTTTCCCCTAACTCTAGATCCTGGTAACCAATGATTACTTTCTTTCTTTACAGTTTTGCATTTTTT
The DNA here is from genome assembly GCF_001604975.1 of Cebus imitator. Classification (NCBI taxonomy): domain Eukaryota; kingdom Metazoa; phylum Chordata; class Mammalia; order Primates; family Cebidae; genus Cebus; species Cebus imitator. Next base: position 2,451,627 of record NW_016107378.1, on the reverse strand, counting down.
AGAATGTTGAATGGATGGGATCATGCAGTATGTTATGTTACTAGTCTGACTTCTGTTTGGCATAAAACATTTTTTGTTGCCTATATCAATAGTTTTTTCCTTCATGTTACTGAGTTATATTCCATTATATGAATGTACCACAAATTGTTTATGTATTCACAAGTTAAAAGGTATTTGGGTTGTTTCCAGGTTTTTGTAATTATGAATAAAGCCTCTGTAACATGTATACACAGCTTTTTGTTGTTGTTACCATACGTTTTCACTCTCTTGGATAAATATATGACTAAAATTGCTGAGGGTCATATGTTAAGCATATGTTGAACTTTATAAAACAATACCAAACAGTTTTCCAAAATGGTTGCACCATTCTGCATTCCCATCACAGCAGTATAGAGGAGTTCCTGTTGCTCCATATCCTCTCTAGCACTAAATATTTATTTTTAAAATGTTTTAACCATCCAAATGTAGATTGATATCTTACTGTGGTTTGAATTTGTATTTCCCTAATGTCTAATAATCTGAACACCTTTTCTATTGTTTATTCTCAATCCATCTTCTTTGGAAAAGTGTCCATTCAAATCGTTGACCCATTTTTAAAATTGGAATCTTTGTTTCATCTTTATTGGGTTTTGAGACTTATCTGTATAGGGAACATTAATCTTAATCACAATAACAAACACTAACATTTACCAAGTGTCTACATGTCAGATACTGTTCTAAAATCCTTTACTTGAATGATCTCATTTAAATTCACAGCAACTGTGAATTAGGTTAGCTACTGTGAGTATCCTCATTATACAGATGTTGAACCTGTGCTAACCATTGGCTAGGTTTTAGAGATACAAATTAAATGTGACCTCAGCTTATAAATAACTACAATATACTATAGTAATATTACTGTTTTATAACAAATATTACTCTTGTAAAATTACATATAATAAAAAGAAAGTGCTATCTAAAAGTGAATTTTTGAATAGATATTTACTAGGGTACCTTTTGGAGAAAGGGCACTCTTGACAACTAGAATAGCAAATTCAAAGTTTTAGGTAAAAATATCTTAAGAAGGCTGGGCACAGTGACTTCTGCCATAACTCCAGTGCTGTGGGAGGATCACTTGAGCCCAGGAGTTCAAGGTTCCTGTGAGATGAGCTATGATCACGCCACTGCACTCCAGCCTGGGTGACGGAGTGAGACCCTGTTTCAAAAGATAAAATTTTGAAAATAAAGTAAAACAAGTGTTTGAAAATTGAAGATATAACTAGAGATAGAGACAATGGTGTTATTCAGAAACGTGAGTATAGATTTAAACATTGTATTTCAGTTTTCTTCACATTTTGGTCGTGGGTTTTAAAATTTTTACTTTTTTCCTGCTGCCCCCTATCCCCATCACTAATAACATTGGTTAAGGTAACTCTCAGGCCTCTTTCAGCATTTCATAGATTTCTCCTGGCATTAGAGGAAATAGGCAATATTATATTTCGCTGTTACTGTTTTCTTAATGAAATACATCTGAAATGTCACACTTATATATATAATCAAGAAAATAATTTGTTTTTAGCATCAAGACATTATTGCATTAACAGAACGGTTGGTCTTTTCCTTAAATACTTCTAAGAATAATTGCTTACTCAGATTAATGATAAGATTATAAAATGTTCTTCAGTTTGAGTTATAATCTTTTAATGTAAATTTTCTTAAAGTATAATGTACGTACAGAAAATACACAAATTATAAGTGAACAATTTGATCAATTTTCAGATATTAAACATCATCTATATAACCAGTATCCAGACCAAGACATAAGATACTAGCACAATTCTAGAAGCCTGCTGTCGCCTCCTACTGGTCACTATCCTTGGTCACTAAGGGTGACTACCATTCTGACTTACAACCTTATAGGTTAGTTTTGCATGTTATTGAACTTTAATTATGTTGGACATGTACCCAAGATTGGAATTGTTCAATCATTGGGTATATGAATATATTTTCTAATAGTAACAAATTACCACATATTTAGTCTGGCTTAAAACAGCACTCATTTATTAGCTCATGGCTTCCTTGGGTCAGGTGTCTAGACACAGCTTATGTGGGTTCTTTTCTCAGGTTCTCACAAAACTGCAACCAAGATGTCAACTTGGGCTGTAGTATCTCATCTGAGGCTCAGGATCTAGGCTTATGAGATTGTTGACAAAACACATTTCCTTGTAGCTGCAGAACTCATAACAGTTTGTTTCTTCAAGGCCAGCAGGAGTGTATCTCTGAGCTCAGAGAAGGTCTAAGCTCTCTCTTTTTTCAAATAAGTTTGATTTTGAGATAATTGCAGATTAGCCTGCAGTTGTAAGAAATAATACAGAGGGATTCAATATATGCTTCCCCCCCCCCCCCCGAGACAGGGTCTCGCTCTGTCATCTAGGCCGGAGTGCAGTGGCATGATCTCAGCTCACTGCAGTCTCTACCTGCCAGGTTCAAGCAGTTCTCATGCCACAGTCTCCCAAGTAGCTGGGATCATAGGCGTGCATCACCACACCTGGCTAATTTTTGTATTTTTAGTAGAGATGGGTTTTCGCCATGTTGGCCAGGCTGGTCTTGAACACTTGGCTTCAAGTGATTCACTCGCCTCAGCCTCCCAAAGTGCTGGGATTACAGGCATGGCCCACTGCTCCCAGCCTCAGTATATCCTTTATTCAGTTCCCCACAAAGAAGAATCTTGCAAAACTATAATATAGTATCAGAGCCAAGAAACTGAGTTGATACAATCTACCAATCTTTATTTAGATTTCCTCAGTTTACCATGCTCTCATTTGCATGTGTTTGTGTGTTTATTTAAATGAAATTTTACTACATTTGTAGGTTCATGAAACCACCACCAAAGCCAAGATACAGAATAGTTCCGTCACCACAAGAACGTTGCTCTTTTACCTACCTACCTCTCTCTTACCCTACTCTCCAATCCCTAGCCCTTGGTAACCACTAAGTAGACTGATAAAGGCCTTAATTATATCTGTAAAATTCTTTCACTTTTGCCACATAGCCTGTGGTATTCCAACATTTTTGCAGGTTCAGCCCACAATCAAAGGAGAGAGTTTTATAAGAGCATGATTCATTGGGGATTCATCTTAGAATTCTGCTTACCACAATAAATGATCAGGCTTGGTAGGTATTAGAACAACTCATTTTTGAAAGCAGAGTATTTGACATAATCATAAGAGCCCTTAATATAAGTAGGTGACAGAGAAAGTAATGAGAAGTGTTAGGAACAGTACATATTAAGTGTTCAACAAGTATTTGTTAAATGAATACTAAATGAGTGAACCAGTCTTCTGAGTTTTAAAGACAATGATCAGATCCAATCTAGGATTGCAGTGTTCTGTAAATTGTTGGGCAGTTCTTTCTTTTCTTTTCTTTCAAGACAGAGTCTTGCTTTGTTGCCCTGGCTGAAGTGCAGTGGCGCAACCTTGACTCACTGTAACCTACGCCTTCCAGGTTCAAGCAATTCTCCTGCCTCAGCCTCCTGCATAGCTGGGACTACAGGCATGTGTCACCATACCCGGCTTATTTCTTGTATTTTTAGTAGATATGGGTTTTCACCATGTTAGCCAGGATGGTCTCGATCTCCTGACCTCATGATCCATCCACCTTGGCCTCCCAAAGTGCTGGCATTAGAGGCATGAGCCACTGTGCCCAGCCTAGTTTTAGAACTTTCTAAGCTAAAGTTTTATGTGAATCATCTCAAGTGAAATTAAGTTTTGTTTTTTCTCATATACCTTCATTTCTACCTTCAATTTTCATGCGTTTAAAATTTATATGTTAGTGAATAACATACTTCTTTAGAAGAAAGGTATAGAATAGTGATTGTCAAAGGTAGGTAGGTAAGCAGTAAAGGTGCTTCTCTCCTCTCAGAATTTCAAAGAGTATTTACTAATCTGTGCCATTCCACTCCCTTCACCCCCAACTAAGTGTTGAGATGTGTTACTGTGGTAAATGTGTTAATTTTGTGAAAAATAAGGGAGTAGAAGAGAGAAGAGGCTGAGTGAGGTACACTGGTAGACTACTATAAAGGAAAGGTTATATAATTTGGCTAATGCTCCTTCATTTTAAAATAGGAATAATGAGTACCACTACCACCGCTATAGCCATTTCCTAGGAGTTTGGAAGAATTAAATAAGATAACATTTTACAGATTAAAGTCCTCGGTAAACTATCAAACATTGTACACGTTAGTTTTCATCTCTAATCCTGTGTCCTGTTTTTAATTACAGTAGGATTTGAGTAACATTTTTTACTCAACAATCCATGAAAAAATTGATTGTGTGGCCTACCTGGTTTTTATTCATTGAGGTTACAGTAGAGAATCAGATTTGCAGTATACCTCAGGCTACTTTATATAAGTAGGAAAGTATTTCATATCAGGATTCTGTTACGCTGTTATAGAAAATAACCTATTTGCATGTTCTTGATTATTTTAAATATCAACACTTGTTTGTAGAATCTTAAAATCCCAGAATTGAATGAGACTAAGCAGGCTGTCCAGCTCAACTCACTCTGCTGTATCAATATTCTCCCTAGCTATTTTTTTTTTTTTTTTTTGAGTTGAAGTCTTGCTGTGTTGCTCAGGCTGTAGTGCAGTGGTGCGACCTCAGCAATGCAACCTCTGTCAGCCTCCTGGGTAGCTAGAATTACAGGCGTGTACCACCACGCCCAACTAATTTTTGTATTTTTCATACAGATGGGGTTTCACCATGTTGGCCAGGCTGGCCTCAAACTCCTGACCTCAGGTGATCTGTCCACCTCGGCCTCCCAAAATGCTGGGATTGTAGATGTGAGCCACCATGCCCAGCCTCTAGCATTTTTTTGTTTGAACTCTTTTTGTGATTAGAATTACAGAAACCCTCTCTCTTCCTATGTAGCCAATTATATTTTCTCAAGAGTATCCATCTACAACCATGGGTTTATTCTGTAGTACTCCATCCTGTTTTTCCATTTTTAGAGCCTTCCAAAAACAGTATGAACAGAGTGCTGGGGAGTGGGTGCTAAAGGAAGGGAACATGCTGATGAAGAGTACTATTAACTATGATTCCCTCTGCGTTTTACTCATTGGTGATAGTTTTGTACTACCAGGTTATAAATTTCTTTCTGAGAGACCACATGTCCATTGTTCTAACATCAAGTGGTACCTGACCCATAATAGGCATTCAGTGTTTGTTTGAAGAATGGAACTTCTTTCAAGCCTCAAAAAATAATTTCTTTTTCATGTGATATTTTAAGTGACTGTCATGCAGTTCCTCTTCTTGTATCCTTTTAAGTCAAACATGCTAAATTTTTAAAAATTTACATAGGAATATTGAATCTCATCACATAGATGTATTCTTCTGTACAGATGGAATGGGAATGCCTAAGATATTTAAGGAAGCAGTTTTCTTAGTTCAGATTTCCTATAGATAAGTCTTTGATAGCATGGAATTATTGCCAATCCTAGTCTTCATTATTTTATAAGTCTTATAAAAATGTAAAAATCTTTTAAATTGGAATTTGCATTTGAAGATAGCAGATCAAGATCTCTTTATTTTCCCACCAGACTTTTTTTTTTTCCCATTGAGAAGCATTACTCAAAGTTAGCCAGACTGCAAAGTTAGCACAGTCCTAAGACTGTCCTCACTTCTGACACCAACTGCAAGTTCTGGGGGTTCCCCAAAGTACCCTCCGTTTCAATAATTTGCTAACAGGACTCACCAAACCCACTGAAGCTGTTATATTCATCGTAATACTTTTATTACAGGGAATCTCCAAAATAGGACAGACCAATATCATTATTTGTGTTGAATGACATTAAATGAAATTGAAGCGTTCACTGACCTCTTAGAATAGTGTTTTGAAAACTTCCTGACTGGATTCCAGTATATGTGTTTATTTATAAATGTTTCTAAATGTATATATGTAGAGGCATGTGTGTGTGTTTAGGAAGATATAACCAATGTTTCACAAAACACTGATCTACTTCATTTATAAAGAATGTTGGTTACTATCCACTGAATTGATGGCCCATGATGAGATTACAGCTGTTAGTTCATAAACACTGTCTTAGACAATCAGACCGTTGAGAATAATGATGATGGTGCATTAGTAGAAGAAATAAGCTTAAAGTTGTAGGACCTGAACAGATAAGATCTGAAGAGAACTTGAGGTAGTGTCCCATAACTTCTACAGATGGGACAGTTTCTAGATGAACAGACTAGCATGTATAGTTTGTACAAATGTTATAGGGAAACTTATTGTTAAGATATAAAACCAGTATATTGGTCATTTTGCTTTGTAGATAATTTCTCACACTTGCTTAAGATAATTTTTAATTCATCTTTCCTCTGATCTTTACATGGCTAGTTCTTTCTTTTCATTCAGATTTCAGTATTTAATGGCACCTCCTCCATGAGACTTTCCCTGAACCTGTTCTAAAATGATCACCCTATCACCTTTCATCACAGCATTCTGTTTTCATTCTCTGTATAACCTTTACACTTGCCTGATGTTTTTCCTATTTGTTTACCTCCTTTTCTAAAATGTTAGCTGCATTAGAAAAGGAACTTTTTCTTCATGGCTGGGCGCAGCGGCTCACACCTGTAATCTCAGCATTTGGGAGGCCAAGATGGGCAGATCACTTGAAGCCAGGAGTTCAAGACCAGCCTGGCCAACATGGCGAAACCCTGTCTCTACAAAAAATACAAAAATTAGCCGGGTTTGGGGGTATGTGTCTGTAATCCCAGCTACTCGGGAGGCTGAGGCAAGAGAATCACTTGAACCCGGGAGGTGGAGGTTGCAGTGAGCTGAGATAGTGCCACTGCACTCCAGCCTGGGTGGCAGAGCAAAACTCTGTCTCAAAAAAAAGAAAAGAAAAGAAACTTTTTTTCCTATTGTTTTATTCCCAGCACTTACAGCAATATCTGGTGAACAGTATGTATTTGTATAATATGTCTCAATGAGTGATCTAGTTCATGTTCCTCTTAAGCCAAAAGAGAATACATTTCTCATGGGAAGACTAGAGTACAGCATAATTGCTACCTCCTTTGTTCTATAGACCATATTTCTGTTTGCACAGTTTTAAGATTGCATTTGCTTTTTTGGGCCAGCTATTACACTATATACTCATTTTGTTTATAAGGCATGTACCATTTATTTTACATACTATTTATTTTATACAGTCATGTGCTGCATAACAGTGTTTTGGTTAACAATGGACAGCATATACAATGGTTGTTTCATATATTTTTATTGTACCTTTTTGAGATGGAGTTTCATTCTTGTTGCCCAGTCTTGGCTCACTGCAGCCTCTGCCTCCCGAGTTCAAGCAATTCTCCTGCCTCAGCCTCCTCAGTAACTGGGATTACAGGCATGCGCCACCACACCCAGCTAATTTTGTATTTTTTTTAGTAGAGACAGGGTTTCTCCATGTTGGTCAGGCTGGTCTTGAACTCCTGATCTCAGGTGATTCGCCTGCCTCGGCCCCCCAAAGTGATAGGATTACAGGCATGAGCCACCTTGCCCAGTCTGTGCAAGTATATCCTGTGATACTCATATAACAATGAAATTGCCTAACGACACATTTCTCAGGGTGTATCCCCATCATTAATCAATGCGGGACTGTACTTGAGTAGTTGTTTTGTGTGTACGCACAGGCATACCCCTGTATAGATTCAGCTTCATAAGAAATTTAAAATTTTATTTTAATTTTTTTTTAGAGATAGTATCTTGCTCTGTTGCCGAGGATAGAGTGCAATGGTCATAGCTCACTGTAGCCTCAAACTCTTGGGCTCAAGGGATCCTCCCGCCTTAGCTTTCCAAGTAGCCAGGTCTATAGCGCACACCACAACACCTAATTTCTTTCTTTTTGTAGAGATAGGGTCTTGGTATGTTGCCCAAGCTGGTCTCAAACTCCTGGCCTCAAGCAGTCCTTCTGCCTCTGCCTCCCAAAGTGCTGGGATTACAGGTATGAGGTACCGTGCTTGGCCATGAGATTTTTTTTTTAATTAACATTTCTAAGTATGATCATTCAAGTAAGAGGGGAATGTGTAATTAAGAACTAATGGTAGGATACCCAAAGAGATATTAAGCAGAAATAAACAGTCAGTAGGAATGTAGAAGATGGTACCAGTTCACAAATTTAAACTAGAAATATTCAATTAGAGAGGTTTAGTGCAAGCTGAAGAAGAACCATTAGATGAATTTTGGAAGGGCTCAGTTGACATGGTTAGAATTTCTCTTCCTTTTTTTGGTGGCGGGGGGCAGGGGAGCCATGGTCTCTCTGTCGCCCAGGCTAGATTGCAGTGATATGAACAAGACTTATAGTAGCCTTGACCTCAAGGGCTCACACAATCCTCCCACCTCAGCCTCCCGAGTAGCTGGAATTACAAGTGTGAGCCACCATGCTCAGCTGATTTTTAAATTTTTTTGTAGAGATGGGATCTTGCTATGTTCCCCAGGCTGGTCTTGAACTCCTGGTTCAAGCAGTCCTCAGCCTCCCAAAGTCCTGGGATTACAGATGAGAGCTACCATGCCTGGCCCCACAGATGGATTTTTATTGAAAGCACTTAACAACTCTGTATCTTAAAATCTGATCCTGTTATTATGCTATATGTAGTCATTTATTGATTTCTTAATTCATTCAGCATATATTCATATATATTCATATAGATAAACGTGTACATATATTTTGAAAATTGAAAATTTCACCTTTTATTTTACTTAATAATTCAAAGTCATGTTTTTAATTATTTTTAGATTTGAAAAGTTTTATTTTTATAAATTTAGAGGTATAAGTGCAGTTGAGATACATGGATTTTTGAATAGTGGTGAAGTTTGGGCATTTAGTATACTCATCAACTAAATAGTATGCATTGTGCCCAGCTGGTGGTATTTCATCCCTGACTCTGCTCTCGCTCTCCCACCTTTTGGATCCAGTGTCTGTTGTTCTACTCTGTACGTCTGTGTATACTAATTGTTTAGCTCCCACAGGTAGTTTCCATGTAGTTTCTATTCGCTTCTTTTTTTTTTTTCCCCCATTTATTTATTTTATTGCATTTTAGCTTTCGGGGTACATGTGAAGAACATGCAAAATTGTTGCATAGGTACACTCGTGGCAGTGTGATTTGTTGCCTTCCTCCCCATCACCTACATCTGGCATTTCTCCCCTTGCTAACTCTCCCCAGCTCCCCACCCTCTATTCGCTTCTTAACCTACGGTTGTGTGGTTTCCATCTCAGCCACTTCCATCTTGACCATTAAACTATTTTACTGGAATATCTTTACAGTACCAGAAAATAAGGAAGTGCTTGAAATATGGTGGGGTTAAAAACACAGGAACCAACTTGAAGGAGCAGTAAATGACCAAAGTTAGGACAGTTTGAACAAGTAAATAATCGTAGTGTCAGATAATCGTAGTGTCAGATTATAACCCATAGAAAGAAATATTGGCCAGGCACAGTGGCTCATGCCTGTAGTCACAGCACTTTGGGAGTCCAAGGTGGGCAGATCATGAGGCAAGAGTTCGAGACCAGACTGACCAACATGATGAAACCCCATCTCTACTAAAAATACAAAACTTAGGTGGGCGTGGTGGCACGTGCCTATAGTCCCGGCTACTCGGGATGCTGAGGGAAGAGGATCACTTGAACCTGGGAGGCAGAGGTTGCAATGAGCCACGATCATGCCACTGCAGTCCAGCCTGGATGACAGAGCAAGACTCCATCTCAAAACAACAACAGCAACAGCAATTAGCTGGGCATGGTGGTGGGTGCCTATAATCCCAGCTACTCGGGAGGCTGAGAATTGTTTGAACCTGGGAGGTGGAGCTGAGATCTGTGAGTCTATACTGGAACAAATGAGTGAATAAATTAAATAAAAAGGGAGAAGACGCTTGTAATCCCAGCACTTTGGGAGGCCGAGGCGGGTGGATCACGTCAAGAGATCGAGACCATCCTGGGCAACATGGTGAAACCCCATCTCTACTAAAAATACAAAAATTAGCTGGGCATGGTGGCACACGCCTGTAGTCCCAGCTACTCGGGAGGCTGAGGCAGGAGAATTGCTTGAACCCAGGAGGCGGAGGTTGCGGTGAGCCGAGATCGTGCCATTGCACTCCAGCCTGGGTAACAAGGG
>NW_016107378.1:2439367-2440817 GCF_001604975.1 Cebus imitator | reverse complement strand
TAGAGACGGGGTTTCACCATGTTGACCAGGATGGTCTCAATCTCTTGACCTCATGATCCACCCACCTCGGCCTCCCAAAGTGCTGGGATTACAGGGTTGAGCCACCGCGCCCGGCCAAGCATTATCTATTAGGTCTCACAAGAGCCCTATTAGGTGAATACTATTTATTTTTTTATTTTTTATTTTTTAAAGATGGGGTTGCACCGTGATGGCCAGGCTGGTCTTGAACTTCTGACCTCAGGTGATCCACCCACCTCAGCCTCCCAATGCGCTAGGATTACAGGCGTGAGCCACCGTGCCCGGCAGGTGAATACTATTATTATCTACATTTTACACTTGAGGAAGTTGAGGCCCAGGTAAATGATGGAACTGGAACCAGAATCCAAGGCTGTCTCAAAAACCCATGCTCTTAATCACAGTGTTATGCTGAGAATAGTTTTTAGTGTTAGGGATAATTTATGGACTGAAAAATTGAGCATATTTAATGTTGTCAACAAGTAGTGAACTTGGTGAGGTTTCGTGATTTGATGTTTTAAAAATATACTTTTGACTTATTTGAAAGCAATAAGTTTGCTTGGAAAAGTACCACAAACTAATGTAAAATAGGAGATTAAATACTACTTGCTTTTAGATCATGTATGACCTTTTTCTAAACCCATAATATTTTATCAACTATTCTGGCATTTTTATCAAAACCATTTAGCCTCCCTATGTCTTAAAGTGTGATCCTGTTACTTCTCTCTATATAATCATTTATTAATTCCCTAATTCCTTCAGCATGAAGTCTAGATATTTTAACACAACCTATAACACTGTTGATAATCTAGTCTGTTCATATTTTACTCCTTGTTATCATTCTCCCACATGCATCTACTTTTCTTGCCATGCCAAACTATTTGTTATTCCAGACTATAACTTTAAATTTCTTTATTATATAAGATTTCAAGTGTACACAGAAGTAAAGTATCCATCTCCCAGCTGCCAACAGTCATCAATTTATATGGCCACTGTTGCATCTGTATTACCCTCTAATGAACATTGCCGTCCCCTCCATGGATGTTTTTGAAGTACATCTCAGTCTTATCATTCATCTAAAAATACATGGATTTATACATCTAAAAGACAAAAATTTGGTGGGGAGGGGTGGTTTGGGGTTTGTTTTTTTCTTTGAGACATTGTTTTACTGTGTCACCCAACTTGAGTACAGGGGGTCGTAGAGTACATAGCTCACTGCAGCCTCAAGCTCCTGGGCTCGAGTAATCCTCCCACCTCAGCCTCCGAAGCAACTAGGACTACAGATGTCGCACCATCACACTTAGCTAAGTTTAAATTTTTTTTTAAAGAGTGTGTCTCTTGCCGGGCGCGGTGGCTCGCGCCTGTAATCCCAGCACTTTGGGAGGCCGAGGCGGGTGGATCACGAGGTCAAGAGATCGAGACCATCCTGGTCAAC
>NW_016107378.1:2422050-2439120 GCF_001604975.1 Cebus imitator | reverse complement strand
CCTTAGTCTCCCAAGATTCTGAGATTAGAGGCATGAGCCACCAGGCCTGCCTTAGATTTTTGTCTTTAAAATACAACTGAAAAACCAGTTTCACACTAAAAAGATAATCGTAATTCTTTTTTTTGTTTGTTTCTGAAAAGCTGTAACCGTATTTCTTATATAATCAAATATTTGGTCAGATTTTCTATTTCTTTAGTTCTTAAGTAAATTTATTTTTGTAGTTGACTTGTTTAGGCCAATATCTAAACTTAGAAAACATATAAACCAAATGCAGTGCTCCACATGTTGCATTTTATTGAGGTCTTTTAAGTGTTTCTCTCTTTTTTTTCCGTTTTATCATTCCAATTAGTCTTAAGTCTCTTTTACTCTGTGGTTCCCCTTTTTTGTTTTGTTTCTTAACAATTTCTTTGTTGAAGAAACAGAGTCCTGTGTCCTATGGAATTTCCTACACTCTGGATTTTAGTGATTACATCCCCATTTTGCTGATTACATCTGGTTTTTGTTGATTGCATTTAACAAGTTCCTTTTTTCCCTGTGCTTCCTGTAATTAGATATACATTTTTACTTAAAAAAGAAACAAAACTTGTATGAACATCAACTATTTGCCTGAACTTTTATGTGGATGCTTAAAATAAAGCCAATCCTTAAAAAGTCTTACTGTATCAATGCAAATTAAGATTATTACACTTAAAAACAGTCACGGTCATCTAAAAGTGGAAACCTGGGTACTACTGCAAGTCACAAGAGGAAAGTAAACCTTTTAATTTGTGAAAATGACAGTTCACAGATGTGAAGAAAGTGAAGTGAAATAATTGTTCCATTTCTGTGCAAAACTCTGAAAACAAATCTAAGGGTAAATTTCAGAAAAAGACTGACATTATAATTTGCTCTTAGATCAGTTTTTTCCCTTTTCTCTTAAAACACGTCTTTATTGATACTTTAAAGAAAAATGTTGTATGCCTTAAACATCAAAAGAAGCCACCATATTAATGTTTGACACATATTACTAAAATTAACTGCAAATCTATTGTTTTTAGATAGATTTAACGTGAATATTTAAGTAAACAATTATGCTTTTATTATTATTTTTTTAGACAGTCTTACTCTGTCACCCAGTCTGGAGTGCAGAAGCGTAATCTCAGCTCTCTGCAACCTCCACCTCCTGGGTTCATTCGATTCTCCTGCCTCAGCCTCCTAAGTAGCTGGGACTACCGGTGTGTGCCACCACACCCAGCTAATTTTTTTTGTACTTTTAATAGAGATGGGGTTTCACCATGTTAGATGGTCTTGATCTCCTGACCTCATGATCCATCCGCCTCGGCCTCCCAAAGTGCTAGGATTACAGGTGTGAGCCACCACGCCTAGCCATGCTTCTTCTATTTTTAAAATAAGAAGACTAAAAACCAACACACCACCTTACAATAAACAATTTAAGAGAAGTAAAATGCCTTGTTAAATTATCTTTATAATACCAAATTACTTTAAAATGCTTACTCTCTTTTTGACTGCAGAGCTTTGAATTCCTTCCTTTCTTGGCTTCCATGAGTATCTCTTCTGATACTCATCTTACCATTCTTGCATTTTCTTCTTGTTTTCCTTTCCTCTTCATCTGCTAGCTCTTGAAACTTGGTGTTTTGGGGTATCACCACTAGTTCTCTTCTGTTATTCTACATTGTCTCTCTAGGCAGATAAATTCATTCTTGCTCAAGGCTTGCTGTTTTCTTCTGTTTTATGTCCTCTTCTGTTGAAACTTCTATCCACCTAGTCCTCCAAGCCTAAAGCCTAAGGGTCTTCCTGTCTCTTGAGAAAGGTTGGGAGAATTTTAGCTACAGGGAGGTTGTATCTCTGTTATTGAAATTCATTGTTCTGTGTTTTATTTTTACTAAGGAATTATATCTGGGACCTTATTTTTTTCATATTTAAAAAATAAGTAGAACATTTCTTTATCTAGATGTGTTGTGTGTGTAACCTCCAGCACCCCAGCCAGCTAGTAGAGGAACCTATTCTGTGTAGCTGAATGTACAGTAGCCATGTGATCATTTTCCCCTTCTCTTTTTGAAAATTTATAATTTCTACTTATGTCCCCATACAAAATTGATTAAGTAATTTTACTAATACAAGTGAAATATTGGAAATGGAGAAACTCCCCAATATGGGGGTTGGGTATATGTCTAATTACTTTACCAGAGGAGAAAGGACCTAAGCCCCCACTCAGATTTTAAAACCTCTAATTTCTTGCCCAAGTCTCTTTGCTTCTTTTCCTCACAAAGGAAAAGGTGAATAACAGGTAGTGTGAAAATTTATAATTTTATTAGCAGCATGAAGTTCATCCATAAGGGACTGACACTATCCTCTTCTACTCTGTTTTTGTTGTTGTTTTTTGTTTTTTTGTAGTGGAGACAAACACCATCCTCTTTCTGTAGTGGGGATTGACACGCTCTATTTGTGTTGTTGCTGTTTTTGTCTGGACCCTTTAAATGTATGTCATGACTTGCTATTATTTCATGACCTGTCTTTGACAAACACTCATACTATAAATCTTTTTTTTTTGTTGTATTTGTTTTTGTTTTTTTGAGACAGAGTCTCGCTCTGTTGCCAGGCACCAGGCTGGAGTACAGTGGCGTAATCTCGGCTCACTGCAATCTCCACTTCCTGGGTTCAAGCAATTCTCCTGCCTCAGCCTCCCGAGTAGCTGGGACTACAGGCGGGTGCCACCACACCCAGCTAATTTTTTTTTTTTGTATTTCTTAGTAGACACAGGGTTTCACCATGTTGGCCAGGATTGTCTCGATCTCTTGACCTCGTGATCTACCCACCTCAGCCTCCCAAAGTGCTGGGATTACAGGCGTGAGCCACCGCGCCCGGCCTATACTATAAATCTTTCAGTTTCCTCAATACTGAAATACAATATCTAGGGTCTTCCATATATTCCTCCCAGGTGCTATCAAAATAATATATCACATATCATCTGTTTTATTACAAGTTTTCTTTTTTAATGAATATTTGGATATGATACTAATATATGTACCTTTTATGTATTTTTTGTTCATATGTTTGTTTCTTTGTTTTGAGACAGAGTCTTGCTCTGTACAGTGGCATAGTACAGTGGCACAATCTCAGCTGTCTGCAACCTCTGCCTCTTGGGTTCAAGCCATTCTCCTGCCTCAGCCTCCTGAGTAACTGGGATTATAGGCAGGTGCCACCATGCCCAGCTAATTTTTTTTACTTTTAATAGAGACAGTTTCACCATATTAGCCAGGCTGATATAGAACTCCTGACCTCAAGTGATCCATCCACCTCAGCCTCCCAAAGTGCTGGGATTATAGATGTGAGCCACTGCACCAGGCCTATTATTTTAATCATACAAGCTCATGGGGAGCAAGGCCTGTGTGTTTATTTTAAATTTTTAAATACTTTGTATTTTGAAACTATCACATTTGCAGAAAAATTGCAAGCATAGTACAAAGAAATTATTTTGCTCCATTTGAATAGGGGGCAGACCTAGTAATCTGTCATCTCCAAAGACTTTGATATATATTTTTTATGGATAAGAACATTTCCTGCATAACCAGAGTGTAACAAGTAGAAAATTAATAAAGCAGGAGCTCTGGGGACTGAGAAGAGGGAAAAAATCCAAAATACAATTAAGTAGATTTGACAGAATTTGATGACTGCTTAGATGGGGGGAAAAGGGCAGAAAAATCATAACATTGTACATTTGTTTGTGTGAATTGGGAAATGACCAATGTTAAAAATATTCAGTTTCTTAACACCTCAGTTCATATTCTGTGGGAATATGGCTTTAAAATATTGTATTCTAGTAGCAGAAGAAATATTTGATCATAGATTCCCTGCTCTCTGCTATTAAGATTTATTGGTAAACAGCTGAGATTCTGAGTCAGGTAATAGAATCTATTGAAAAATTGTATAAGAGAAGTGAGTAATTTTGGAAATCCTCCTAGGTTCCGTGAATAGTGAGTGTCTCAATGAATTGATGGTAATGTAAAAGAACAGCAGGAGAATCCACATCTTACATTCCAGCTGACTTCTCTCTCTGAGGATCTAATCCCAAATTTCCAATTGCTAGAGCTCTCCATTTCAAACTCAGTATTAAAAGAATTAAACTTATTACACACACATATATGTTCTTTCTCCACTAGGTTTCCTATTTCTTTTACTTTTTCTTTTTCTTTTTTTTTTTTTTTTTTTTTTTTTTTTTTTTTTTTTTTTTTTTTTTTTTTTTTTTTTCGTCTTTTTTTTTTGAGATGGAATTTCGCTCTTGTCACCCAGGCTGGAGTGCAATGGCGCAATCTCAGCTCACCACAACCTCAGCCTCCCGTGTTCAAGAAATTTTCCTTCCTCAGCCTCCTGAGTAGTTGGGATTACAGGCATGCGCCACCATGCCCAGCCAATTTTGTATTTTTAGTAGAGACGAGGTTCCTCCATGTTGGTCTGGCTGGTCTTGAACTCCCGACCTCAGGTGATCCTCCCTCCACAGCCTGCCAAAGTGCTGGGATTACAGGTGTGAGCCACCGTACCCAGCCTTCTTTTACTTTTTCTTAGTCGAGAAACCAAGTACTGGCTCTTCCGAGCCTCAGCCATGCCCCACCTGTGTCTAGTTGATTTCTACACTTTTGAAAGGCTACTGGAAAAAAAAAATTTATCCTAGCTTATTATTGGTATCTCTGAAGTTTTAAGAATGTTACTACTTTCCTTTGTCCTCAAATTAGTCTCCATAAATCATGGTAGTTGAACCAAACATGATTAAAATATAGTGGTTAAGAGTGTGGTCTCCCTAATGAGACCCCTTGTCTTTTTTTTTCTCTCTCTGTTTTTTTAATACCCAATTCTTGCAGAGACCCCAAGTCTTTTAATCCCTGCTCCACTATTCATCTGTTTTATTATGATGTGATCTTGGGCAAGTCACTTCTCTATGCCCCAGTATCCTCATGTACAAAATGGGAATAACAGTAGTATTTATCTCACACAGTTGTTTTGAAGATTAATTGAATCAATATATAGGAAGTGTTAGGAATAGTGCCTGGCCCATAGTAAACACTACATTTTAGCTCTTCTTATCATAGTGATTTTTATAATTACTTGTTCTCTGTTTTATTCTGTCATTTTGTAATGCTACTGTCAGAGTATCTCTCTCATTGGCCAGTCCCTTATCTCCATTATCACTGTTATTACCCTATTATTAATCAGGATTAAATTAGTTATTACATGTAAAATACTTAGAATAATGCCTGGCACTTAGTAAGTAGTCAGTGTTATCTCATTATTGTTATTATTTTCACATTGATGACCTCTCAAGTCAGTCAGATCCTTTCTTTGCCCTTACTTGTCCTCTGCCTTTAATCTCTCGTGCTGTCCACGTGGGTCTTTCTAGAGCCCTGTTTAAAATAGTGTTGTTTCTCTGTTTTGAGGCCTTTGGTTCCTAAAAGGGGCAGAGGGGGGAGCCCAGTGTTGTCTTATAGTACTATCAAATGACTAGCCAGGACTAACTGAAAAAATGGCATTGATGAAAGGTAAATTTGACTTTTAAAGCAGTGAAATTTTGTTTTAGTGATTTAAGGGCATTGCTTACTAAAATAGAATCAATTTTTATAGAAAGAAAAGTTGTACTGATGTTCAAATTCAATTCAACTTGCTACTTATTTATTTTCAGCAAGGAACTAAACCTACGGTTTTACCTGAAAAAATCATCAGTTCAGTTAAAATAGAAGGTGAGGAGAAAAGGTCAGGAAGGTTTTGAGTTTTTTATGTTAGAAAAATGTATTCATCTATGTTAAGATGATGAAAAAATTTTAACATTGTTAGTAATTCTTCATAAATATCAAAATTTTAAGCCTGTTTTTACAATTCAAATGAAAATAGCTTTATTTCTCTATTTTCAAAATAACATTATTAGCTTTTTGTTAGAAAAATTATTAGAAACCTTATCTAGTATCTTAAAGAGAAGTCACTTATTATGGGTTCATTTGCATGACCTGCTCTTTAACCCTTTGCTAATCTTCAGCTATTTTCATATTTTAAATATTTTAGAGTATCTTGGAGAAAAGTATTTTTCTCCAGTAAAAATTGCTTTGGATTTTGTTTTTTTAAATATTGATAGCCACATAATGCCATTTCACCACAGTTTTAGTTCTCAGGTGATTTTTTCAAATCAGATTTTTATGTATTTTTAAAAACTTTACTGCAGGAAATGGCAGAGTGAGAGTTAATGTGTTACATGGAGGGAAGAACAGTCCATTGGGGGTTAAATTGCAGAGTCTAATGGAATAATAACTGGTAGCACCATCTGCTGGCCTACTTCCGCAGAAGGAGTCAGTATTTTTAACGACATCTCTAATATTCATGCTGATGCATTTTGATGCTTTGTGCATTCATTTCTTTCTGTGCTTTGTTGGAATCTGGCTATCTGCTTACAGCTATTGAGGAAACTCAGCTTTTTAGGAGTGTTTACAGCCTTTTTCATATCTAAATAGAATGAACAGTAGATATAAACTTGCCAAGGCAGAAATGTGTTGATAAATCAAAATGTGTATTTGTGGAGGGTTGTGCATCTCTTGGTTGCAGCTTGCTAAATAGGCCATTTAGGAATCTTCTTTCAATGCTTTTTTCTTGAGCACTGCCTGGGGTGGTGAAAAAGCAGAGGGCAAGCCTTTGTCTGACGCCAAAAATGTCTTCAGTGAAGAGGCCAAGAGGAAGGGTAAGTGAAAGCCTGAATGAGTGGGAGGAGGAGGGGTTCTTTGGGCTAAAAGGCTAATGGGATTGAATAACCTTCCTTATTACTGGCTGCTGCTACGGGAGTCGTACTGCATCGCCATCTTGAGCTTGTTGCTGTTTTCTCGAGTCTTGGTTATTTGTTATAGCCTGTAGGCCTTAAGGTGGCATTTTAGTGAGCAATTCTAAACCCTCCTTCCTTTCCCAGTGCTGCAGCACTGCTATGAAACCTTTGATGAGGCAGGTATAGAAAAAATATCCAGTGAAGCACACTGGAATCAGCATGAAAATGTGTTTGGAAATTCCTGATGGTTTTTTCCTTTGCTATAGTCAGAGGCATGTTTACGGGTAAGAACATAACAAAACTGTGATCTAAGTATATGTGGATGAATGTGTGTTTGAAGAGGAAATTCTTTTTAAAATGCTCTTGATCTGCTTCCTGTGATATTGCTAAAATATTAATAATTTTAATGTAAAACTATAAAACTTGTTTCATTACCGAATTGCTTGAGCAAAATAATTATGATATAGAAAAAGAAAAAAAAGATCACATTTAACTCTTTTCATGGGAAAACTAAAACTTTCTCTAATTTTAAGTATGAGAATGTCTGTTTACTAACTAGCTATGTTGCTGCATTTAAATATTAAGTGATTTCAGGTTCTAGTCTTAAAGCAGAGGCTTTATTTTTCTAAAAATCATAATAAACTGTAAGGAGTAATTCTAAATTAAAACTATTTAAAATGTATTAATAATGTTCAGAATTTGGGAGGGAAGAGGAAAGAAAAGACTTTTATTCCAAATGCACAGAGTATTTATGGGATAAAATTTGAATCAACTATCTTTACAGGACAAAACTTGAATCGACTAACCAAGAATGCCATGAAAATATCAATGAATCTATAGTATCCTTCTTTAACCTTCATTTTTAAAAGTAGCAATTGAGCTGTTTATATCTGTACTAATTTCTAGATAAGCAAAATGTTTTAATTTAAATTTGTTGGTAGCACTCACATATTTGCTCATGTAATTTTACCTCTGTAAGCTTAATTTAAGATTTTAAGATATTTGTGACAATTGTTTCAGATGTACTTTGGTATATTCTATAAAAAATATTTTTATTTCTCCAGCCTCCATCTTCCAAGAAGAGTGATGGTTCTGGGACATATACTAAGTTGCAGAATACCCAGGTGAGGGTCATGTCTGAGAAGAAGCAGAGAAAAAAGGTGGAATCAGAAAGCAAGCAAGAAAAGGCTAATCGTATAATATCAGAGGCCATAGCAAAAGCAAAGGAGCGTGGGGAACGCAATATTCCACGAGTAATGAGCCCTGAAAACTTTCCTAGTGCTTCAGTTGAAGGAAAAGAGGAAAAGAAAGGTAGAAGGATGAAATCCAAGCCAAAGGACAAAGACAGCAAAAAAACAAAAACTTGTTCTAAGTTAAAAGAGAAGACAAAAATTGGGTAAGTTGGTTAAGAATTAAATTTAATTCATTTCAATGTTGTGTTTAAGTTCAACCTGCCTAACCATCTACTTTTGATTTGAGTATATTTACTCCCATATTTAAGTTTTAAATTGCTGGCGACCATGCGTGCTTTATTTCCTTGTTGAATGAATTAGATAATATTCCAGGATCTCCCAATATTTTTGGTTGTATGAATGCAGCTTTTTGTATGTTAATATTATTAAAAGCGATTTAAAGTAGTAAAATATTTCAGTATATTAATCAGGAAAAGGATAAAAACAAGCAAAATGAAATCCATATTGTTGTGCCAGTTTCATATTAACTTTCTTTACAGAGCATGCATTGAAATTCTTTTTAAGATTTTTTATCTCTTAGTTGTACTTGTGCCTCACTGAGCACCTCACAGTTTGGAAAGATGAAATGTAATATTTTCTTATAAAACCACAACTTTGGACTGAAGGAAATGGCAAAAAAAAAAAAAAAAAAAAAAAAAAAAAAAAAAAAAAAAAAAAAAAAAAAAAAGCAAGAACTAATACCATGTAAATCAACAATAAGTAGCTGCTAACTCTTACTAATTTACTTCCATGCAGTCTGATTTACTTTATGTTAAAGAGGTCAAGTGAGGATTAATGCTCCAAGAGAATTATAAGGACAAAGAATTACTCTAGGAGGATACATTAATCCTATGTATTTTTTGCTACTTACCTAAAACATTTTCAAAAAGTAAAATACAGTAAATGTTATAATTTGCTTTATAGGTATATTTGCTTAGCAAGCAAGGGTGAACATAACTAAGACAACAGAGTTTAGAATTGTTTTTGCAGGACTGGTTATTTTTGAGGACTTTATGTGGAATTTTACATAAGGTGCTTAATCTGACTTTTCTCTTTTTCACAAGTCCACAACAAAGAATGTCCTTATTAAGAAAATCTTCATTTGCTCAGAAATTGTTGATATGTTATACAGATATTTAGAACTAATACAATTGTATAAATCAAATGAATTCTTAGCATTTTAAATGCAAACACCAGATTATTTTGTTCGGTCCTGATGCCATTCAGGCCCAAACTATTAAATAATATGGGATCTCTTGTTAAATAGATAGTCATAATATTGATTTTGCATTTTTTTGCAGACAGCTGAAATGAAATTTTAAAGTTTTCTATTCCTTTTTTTTTTTTAGAGGTTTTAAGTATGAAAGTAACTTATTTTTCAAAAACTCTGCCCAGTTTTAATTCAGGAAATCCCATATTTTGTTTTTTGCTGCACCAAAAGTTACTATAATTAAGGTTTCCAGTTTGAACTTGTTCAGAGATCAAGATAGAGTAGAATATTATTTGGAAGAGTAACTTTTTGAAAAACAATGCGTAAAACAAAATTGGTTGATAAACTTCAAAAGTTATACTAACTGCTATTTGCTTCAAACTTGGGAGGGAACAGCTAAAGGCAAAAGATACCAGAAGTAAATCTGGTTTAAGAAAAAAATTGTATATAAGAGAAAACTAGAAATAATTAAATTAGAGAGAAACACCGATTTTTAGAAAAGTGAATTGATGTGTTAAGGGAAATAGTAACACTGAAGTAGAGTACTGACTTATTTTGTGATATGTGTATTTTTGTTAAGAGTAGGTAAATTATTAACAATTAATATTGTATAACATTAATCAATTATTTTTTCTAGAGGTAGCAAGCTCTAGAAAACAAAATAAGAATTGTACTAGAAATGATATTTTTTCTGTTTTGGCTAAATATGTCGTAAAATATTGAGTAGTTGCTAGAAAAGGAAAATTGATGAAAATATAGGTCTTTTTGATAGAAGAATTCATAAGTTGAACGCAGATAAGTAGAACTGAAGTTTGTTTTTTAATTAAGCTGTTTGAGTAAAACAGTAGTATCTGATTTATATTAGTCAAAGAGAAAAATTATTATCATGTTGGAGGAAAAGGCATAGTTGGAATAAATGAAATTCATACACAATGCAGAATTCTGGTATTAGCCAATTGAAGTACTTCATTACTGTGCCTTCCAATAAGCCACTATACTTTGTAATTTTTGAATTTTGTGATTTAATTTTTGGATGAAGAATCATTTAAATAATGTTCAGTTGCATCATTTCAACTAGAACCATTTTATGATATATTAAACATTTCACTTAAAATTATTTTTCTATTAATTTTAGAAAAATTGGGCTGCTGCTAATATCAAATTATTGATATGAATTTGTTTGGATAGCAGTACAACTTAACCAACAGCAATGTAAAATATAAATTTAAAAAGTAACTAAATTTGTAAACAGTAATTTATAGTTGATGTCATTTATTTAACCCATATATGTGATTTGATATAATCTAGGAAAACTAATTTGAAGAAAAGCAATACTGCCCTGTTTGCTAATGTGCTTGAAACCTTTTGTCACTTTTGTAGATTAACTTTTTTTTTTCCAATGCAAAGAATAGAATGTCCTTTTCAGAGCACTTTCTTAGAGTCTCATTTAATTTTTACAATCTGTGAGTTAGATTGGGTATACAGTGTGATAATGGGGTTAAATTATTTGGCTCTGGAGCCAGTTGCATTTGTTCAGATCCCAGTTGTATCACTTTCAAGCTGGGTAACCCTGTACAAATAGCTAACCGCCTCACACTTTAGGTTTCTCCTCTGTAAAATGGGGATAGGATAGTACTCGCCTCATAGTATTATTTTGAGGACTAAATGAGGTAATAACATATAAAACAGTACCTGGAATATGTTTAGTGCTCAGTAAATGTTAGTCATTGTTTTCTGAAAACATAAATAACCTAGTTATTTAAGGAAAAGGCCAAGGCCAGGAGCCACACCCTTTCCTTCAAGCCCACATTCATTCAGCCACCTCAGTTCTCTTTCTATTAAGGCTCTGTTCCTAAATATGATCAGCTTAAAAATTAAGCAGAAAAAAACAGTTGCTACTTGTTAAGAGGGAATAATAGGTTAACTTATTAATGGCTATTTTGACATGACCATGCTTCTGTTGAACAGGCTAGCCAAAGTAGCATTTAGGATAGATAAATTTAATTTGAAATGTGCCTGGAGTTTGAGGGAGTTGCTCGTGGTTATGTGGAAGGGTATGAGTTGAAATGGAAATGCAAGTGGAAAATGAAGGGTGAGATAGGCCTGGAAAACTTTTATCTGCTTTGGTGTTTTTTATGATCTTGGCAGTCAGGTTCTGAAAGCTGCCTTATGTACAAAATAGTATTCCTTCAATAATAGTAGGTACATAATAGATGCTCCATGAATGGAATGGGATGAATTTTATGGAATCGATGGATGGATGGATGGTTAAATTTTAAATTATACCAAAGGGTTGAACTTGTTAAATTGAAAACAGAAATGGAAGCTAATCCATTCATAAAACCACAGGGATATAACTAGTAGTTTAGTAATAGTAGAGAGTTAGGATGAATTTTACTAATTTATTTTAGAAGCTAAGCTATCCAGTAGAATTTTCTTATGGCCCTGTTTGGTTTTAGATTATGGAATGGGATTTCACATGATTTGATAGGAGTATTTTTAAATCTATGATTTATTACTTTGACATTTAAATTATGTTTCTGTGTTGTCTGTTGGAATTTACTTGTGTTATAGATTATCTGGCTGACATAAGTAGAAAGCTTTTGGTTACTTAAAAATTTCCTCATAGCCCTATAAATTCAATCAGTTATTATCCTTTATGATTAAACTCTTTTCCTTTTTGTGTTAACCATAATTATCCTTTGTATGTGTTACAGGAATAGTCGTTGTCGGGTACTACAGTAGCTTTTAGTTAAAACAGAACATGTCTAAATTTGGGGATGTTTATCAAACTCTAGTAGAAAAAGTATAAGTCATGTTATGAAGAAAAACAATAAAACATTAATTTAGATCCCAAAATGATATTGTGCCTGTGTTTGCTGTAGTCTTGAACCTCTAAGAAGGAAGTAGGAAAATAACATTTATTAATTACATGCTATCATATATATACATATATGTATAGGTGTGTGTTTTTAACAAAACTAGCATGTATGTCCACATGTATGTTTTTAGAGAGACATTCTCATCTATATAATAAAATCTAAAGGAAAAATAAGATGAACAAAATCTGAGCGAAAAATAAGATACATCATTAGAAATTGTCACTTCATAGGTCTTGTTAATAAAGTGACGTGTGAGGCCCTGCTTGCAAAGTTCTCAAAACAGTAGGAATTTTGAAATAATATATGCTTGAATTAAATATAAATATGTTAATTGTTTATTGGTATATGATTAATGAAAGAGTGGTTGTCAAAATGCATGGTATACATTTATTATGAATTTTTGATTGTTAGACATACCATTCATTAGTAGTCTTCATGTAAGTTCTAGGTTTTTTAAAGCCAAGCAGATAAAATGTTTTACTGATTTTACTGCTTGCATGTAGATAACAAAACTTAGTAAAAATCTGAAACATCTTCATCCTCAGAAACACTTGATATGTATGTAACTTATTGTAACTAATTTCAAATAAGATTAACAGTTCTAGGCCGGGTACAGTGGCTCGTGCCTGTAATCCCAGCGCTTTGGGAGGCCAAGGCAGGCGGATCACCTGAGAGGTCGGGAATTCGAGACCAGCCTGACCAATATGGAGAAACCCCATGTCTACTAAAAATACAAAATTAGCTGGGAATGGTGGTGCATGCCTGTAATCCTAGCTATTCAGGGAGGCTGAAGCAGGAGAATCACTTGAACCTGAAAGGCAGAGGTTGTGGGGAGCCAAGATAGAGCCATTGCACTCCAGCCTGGGCAACAGGAGTGAAACTCTGTCTCAAAAAAAAAAAAAAAAAAAAAAAATCAAAAACAATTAACAGTTCTGTTTTTAAGAATGGTACCATTATATGAACCATGCTAGTAAGATTTGTCATTGGCAAATAGATGTACCATATTTTATTGAGTCTAAGGTGTCATTGATTATAACACAGACACATCATTAATTTTATGTGTCAGTAGAAGACAAAAAAATATTGCCAGTTAACACTATGGCATGTCATTGATTATTAAAATGATTCCCAATTGCAGAGATGTTAATAAGTAAAAAACAATACATATCTTTTAAGAATTCAACTGTACTAATAAATGTATTGACTGATTAATACTTAGCTAATAACTTGGATTCTTAGTTCTTTTTTACATGAAATACCTCAGTAAATTCAGCCTTTCTGAAAAAAAAAAAAAAAAAAAAAAGATGTCCAACTTTAAACATGAAGTAATAATCCAAGTTCCCAAAAGCTTATATAATACAACGTAACTTTCACATATTTAAGGATTAGAGTTTTAACTCCCTTTTTAAAACTAGCTTGTTTTTCCAAGGTGAATTTAAGCTGGGGTCTTGAGTTGAACTTTATATGGGCATCATTTCACTAAGTTAAAGATGTGTGTGTATGTTTTTTAAGTTTGTATTTGAGGACTTAAAAATAGCCTCAGTACCTTTCACTGGACTTGCAAAGAAAAAATAATGTGACATTGTATTTTTGCTTGTTTTCTTCTCTTATGATGAATTGGGTGTATTAATTACAACAAATTGACTAATTGGGTAAGATTCATTGTTTGTTCAATTATTGCAATGAGAGAATCAACAGGGGGCAATTACAGATTGATGCAGTGTAGAATGCAGCTTGTTGCACAGCAAGTACTACTAATACGTGGGCAGGATTGAAATAAGTGTATAAATTATATCTGAAAATCAAATACAGACACATCAAGTATAAACTTTGTGGTTTTCTACTGCCTATACTTACCAAATGAATTAACATTTCAAATTCATACTTTAGTTTGAAATTTCCCTTTGCTGTCAGAAACAACCCATGTTTTGATATTTAGGTTTTTTCCTTGCCTGAGTACCTGTTGCCAGATTTTGCTAACATTGATAACAGATCCTTTAATGTTTTTATGAACAAAATTTGCATAAAGCTTTTTATTAGTAGTATATTCTGTATCATTTTGTTGCTTTTCTTTGGGGATATTTCTCCTTAGCATAGCAAACTATCAGTTTATTTGAAGCATATCTTTATAATGAAATTGTATTTTAGTATATAATATAGTAAACTCTTTGTAATCCATGATGGAAGAATGGAATGCTCTATAGCAAAAAAGTGCTTAACTGATTTTATTTTTTTTAACTTCTGAAACATCTGATTTCCTTCAGATAATATTTATGGCTATTTGTTGTTGTTGTATAGATAATAGAGATTTCTGGTTTTATGAGAGTCAGGTAAATTTTAATCTTTAAAATTTACTAAAAAATAATGTGGTTCGTATTTATCTTTAGTCATTATGTTTACTGATATTAAATATCTGTTGATTGGTTGAAGTGTTTGTGTCATTTTAAAATCAATAAGATGTGTTGGAAATCATAATCTAGGAATAAAGGGATCATGTTTTGGAGCTGAACACTGCCTGTCTGTGTGGTAAGACCAATACCTACCTGCCTTGCCTATCTCAGAGTTTTTCTCAGAATCAACTGAGGTACTGTAGGCAAAGGCACTTTAAAATTCATAGAACACTTTATAAAGTATAGAATACTTTCAAAGGTATTCTATAAATATAAAATAGAATACCTGTATTGTATTATCCTGAATATTTGTTCCTGGAGTTTTCTATACTAATTTTACTCTTGGAGCCAGTGGTTCCCAAACCTGGTAGAGCACCAGAACTCTTGTGGAATATTTTTAAATTCATATTGGAGTCCTAGTTTCTAGATCAGAATCCTGGGTTTGGGACCCACAAATCTGGTTAGGTTATTTTTTTCTTTTTATTTTGAAGTAATGTCAGAAGTACAAAAATAGGTCAGAGTTCCCTTAGGCTCTTCACTCACCTTCCTCAAATGTTAACATCTTATGAACCATGGCACCATTATCAAAACCAGGAAATAAACATTTTAATAATTCTATTAACTTAACTGCAGACCTCATGCAAGTTTTGTCAGTTCCCTTTTGTTGGCCAGGATCCAATTCAGGATCCCACATTTCATTTTGTTGTCATATCTCCTTAGTCTCCTTCTGTTTAGGATAACGCCTCAGACTTTTTTCTTTTATGATGTTTTCATTTTTGTAACATACTGGCCAGTTATTTTGTAGAATGTATGTCAGTTTGAGTTTGTTTGACATTTTTTCATAAAGAATCTGTATTTTATTTTATTTCTGAGACAGAGTCTTGCCGTGTCACCCAGACTGGAATGCAGTGGCACAATCTCAGTTTACAGCAACCTCGCCTCCCAGCTTCAAGCAATTCTCCAGCCTCAGCCTCCCAAGTAGCTGGGATCACAGGCATGTGCCAACATGCCTGGCTAATTTTTGTATTTTTAATAGAGGTGGAGTTTTGCCAGGTTGGCTAGGCTGATCTTGAACTCCTGACCTCACGTGATCCTTTCTTCTCGGCCTCCCAAAATGTTGGAATTACAGGTGTGAGCCACCATGCCTGGCCAGAATCTGTATTTTAAATAGCTTTCATGAAGCCTTCCTTAAACATGTAGGTACTACTGATCTGATACCAACCTGATTAATTGTGCCTCTTTGTAATATTACCTAGATACCATTTTAGAACCTATACTAAATTGATAAGATATATAGTTTTCAAGTTTCAATGTAAATAACCCTATTTTTAATATCTCTCTTTCTCTCTAGATAAATAGATACATCATTTTATTATTTTTTTTTTTCCGAGACGGCATCTTGCTCTGTTGCCCAGGCTGGAGTGCAAGTGGCATGATCTCGGCTTACTGCAACGTTGGCCTCCTGGGTTCAAGTGATTCTCCTGCCTCAGCCTCCTGAGTAGCTGGGGTTACAGGCGCACTCCACCCCGCCCGGCTAATCTTGTATTTTTAGTAGAGATGGGGTTTCACCATGTTGGTCAGGCTGATCTTGAACTCCTGACTTCATGATTCCCCCGGCCTCCCAAAGTGCTGGGATTACAGGCATGAGCCATGGTGCCTGGCCTCATTTTATTTTAAAAAAATGTGTAATATTTTAGAAATAGGATTTCACTTCATTGCCCAGTCAGGCCTCAGACTCCTAGGCTCAAGTCATCCACCCACCTCAGTCTACCAAGTAGCTAGTACTACAGGTACTCACCACTATGTCTGACTTATACTCCTTCCTCCTTCCTCCTTTCCTTCCTTCCTTCTCTCCCTTCCTTCCTCCCTCCTTCCTTCCCTCCTTCCTTCCTTCTTTCCTTCCTTCCTTCCTTCCTCCTTCAGAATAATTGTTTTTTTAAAAATCTAATTTTAAAATGCCACTAGAATTATATCAGTCAAAATGATTTCAGAATTGACTTTTTTCCTATCATGGAAATGTACCCTTTTTATATCAAAAAGGCATGTGTAACATTTTGGACTTAGAAGGTTTAGTAGGAAAATACTGTATATCTGAAATATCTCTTAAAAGTTAGAATCTGAAAAAGACTTGCATGGGTTGTTAAAAATGACTAATGAGTTTGTGAAATAAGATGCCATTCCAGACATGTAGAACAATGTTGGAAGAATAATACAGAATATGTGGAAAATAAAGTGAAAGTTGCTTTTTTTGTTTTTAAGTAAAATTTTCAAATAATTAGTGTAACAAAAGGCTTATCTAAGGTGTGACAGGAAATGTTTTTATCTAACTTATCCCTACCACTCCAAATGCCAAGTGTTTAAGATTTACTTAGTAGTTAGTATTTATTTATTAGTATTTATTTTCTAGAGATTTAGGTAAAATTTATCTCTAAAGATAATGTTTAAGCACATTAGTCCTTTGTCCATAGAGAATCTTCATTAAATCCCCTTATGCCACTGTAAAGGAATAGCAGAACCAGTTCATAGTCATTTATAAATTTTTTTTTTTTTTTTTTTTTTTTTT
>NW_016107378.1:2368326-2421870 GCF_001604975.1 Cebus imitator | reverse complement strand
TAGAGACGGGGTTTCACCATGTTGACCAGGATGGTCTCGATCTCTTGACCTCATGATCCACCCGCCTCAGCCTCCCAAAGTGCTGGGATTACAGGCGTGAGCCACCACGCCCGGCCAGTCATTTATAAATTTTAAAAAATATTTGAATATCTGCTTCTCATTTCATTCAAGTTTTTAATTCATTGGGATTTGAGTCTTTAAGCAGCCGCATAAGATATTGCATCTAAATGTGCATTCACGTAATTCATTTAGCTTACCGAACATTGAGAAAATAACTTTTTAAGCAATATATGAAGGATATTAATAGGCAATGATTTCCATTTCTTAGGAGATTGTTATTTAAACAAGTACTTTCTCTGTGTGTTGTTCTCTTCTACAAACTAGTTGAAAATATACATTTAGGTTGGAGATTGATAGCAAGTAGGAGAAAGTATCAAATATGTATTTTTACTACCCAGTTTTATTTAGTATTGTCCCTGACTTTGCCATTAAAAATCATCTGCACCATTGCCTTAGGATGTAGCAAATATTTAGAAGCAGAGTAATGGATTTCGTTAGGAGGAGGTTCTTACTGGGAGAGGCATAAGAGGGCGTTTCTGGGAAACTAATAATGCCTTGTTTCTTGACTGGCTACACAAGTATTTTCAGTTTGAAAAAATTGATTGAGCAGTACTGTTATGTGTGCACTTTTCTGACTTTACATTATACTTTAATATTAGTAGACTTGCACTGATAGGGTTATGGAAAATGAGAGATTGGATTGGGGGGGCATTTTGAGGTTGTGATACCTATGAGATACCCATATGGATATGTCTAATAAGCGATTAGTTATTGAATGTGAAGCTTAGGGAAAAGATCTGAACTAGAGATAAGAGATTTGAGGATCTTTAACTTCTAGGCGGTAGTTAAGAATAGATTAAATGAAATCTCTCAGGGACAGTATATAGAGAAGGAAGATGGCTGAAAACAGAACTTTGAGAAAAACCAAAGTTTAAGGGGGTGACAGAGAAGAGTTGTCAATGACCGAATCCAATGGAAAACTAACATTCAAAGAGTAGATACAGGAATAAGAGCCAAAATTTAGTAAAAGCAAGTTTAGTGAGAACCAGAAGAGTCTTGTGTCGGGGAGCCAAGAAGGGTGCCACAAGGAAACAGTTATCCGTTACACATGAAGACTTTTTAAAGTTCTGTTGGATTTGCCATTTTAAAGGTCTTTTGAGTCCTTAGGCATGAGGAGTTCAGGCTTTGGAGTGAAGCATATTTGGTTTCTGTCTCTATTCTTACTACCTATGTGACTTTGAACAAGTTATTTAACTTCTCTAACCCTCAATTTCCTCTTATAAAATAATAGTACTTGCCTTTCAAAGTTGTATGAACATCAAGTGAGAGAATGCATATAAAGTCAGCACAGAGGCTGACTCATAGTAAACACTGAATAAATGGAAGCTGTAAATATTAAAAGTAGTTTGTAAGAGTTGAGATTTTAGTGGGTTGAGGAATGAAACGGAAGTGACTCTTGAGAGCTGTGGATACAAAGGAGGAAGAACAAGATCATATGATATGTAACAGTAAATATAGCCTCAAGGCAGATTTTTATTTTAGGAAAGAAACTAGAGAAGGAAAGGGGACTAGAACAGAGAGGAAGTAAACAGTGAAAGTGGCAAGAGGGAATGAAGTGTAACTATGGTTGGTTCCTTAATGTTGCTTCGGAATATCTTTGTGTTTCCTCTGATTTCCTGCTTCCAACGTAAGCTGTATTTCTTACTGTTATTTGCTTTCTTCACATATTCAGAACAGTGCAGGTGAGACACCAAGTAAGAATTTCCATTATTCTGTTGAATGTAGTAATCATACCAATACAAGAATAATATAGGGAAAAATCATTCTATAACTTTTTCTTGCCTCAAGCCTAGTCATCCAGTCAATAACTGAGTCCTGTTGGTTCTGCTTTCACAATAAAAAGTTATATCTTTCTTTACCTCTTCATCCACATTCCCACAGATCTAGATTACACTCTCTCCTCTGAATTGTCATTTACCTTATCATTGGTTTCCCAGCCGTGCATTTCACTTCTTTGTCATCACATTACCCCCCTGCTTACAGTGCTTATATCTTGCAAATGCTTTATTTTTTCCATTTATTCAAAATAAGTCACTACGTATTCATTAAACATTTGTTGCCAGTGATGAACAAGACAGATTCCTTTCAAATTCCTGCTCTTAAGAACTTAAAAGTTGGCCTTAAAATGTAAACTATTTGTGTGTCTGTGATCTTCACCCTTTCTGGTTACCCAGCTGTCTGCTGCCTCCTTCTGGGTACTCTTTGTGTTCCTGTCATATTACCACTGAATATTCTCCTTACTCTTCTATGGTATTCATTCCCCTGCCTGGAATGTACTCTACCACTTCTTTCACTACCTGTTAAACCTCCTTTCATCATATTAGATGTTATCTATTATGTAAAGCCCCCTTTACTCTTTTTTTTTTTTTTTTTTTTGAGATGGAGTCTCGCTCTGTTGCCAGGCTAGAGTGCAGTGGCGCGATCTCGGCTCACTGCAACCTCTGCCTCCCGGGTTCAAGTGATTCTCCTGCCTCAGCCTCCTGAGTAGCTCGGACTACAGGTGTGTGCCACCACACCCAGCTAATTTTTGTATTTTTAGTAGAGACAGGGTTTCACCATGTTGGCCAGGATGGTCTCAATCTCTTGACCTCGTGACCTGCCCGCCTTGGCCTCCCAAAGTGCTGGGATTACAGGCATGAGCCACTGCACCCGGTCTCCCTTAACTCTTTAATAAGCGTGGACACTTCTTTCTTTGTGTTCACATTGCATCCTGTGCTAACCACCACTTTAGCATTTTAGCTGTGATCATAGTCTAATTATGATACTTTAAGGTTAGGAAATGTGTCACTATATTTTCAAATCGTAGAGCCTAGGAAAGTGCTTGGCATATAATAATTAGAAGTTGTTAGCATTAGTCGAGAAATTATTTTGTATCAAGACTGTGCTAGGAGCTAACATACATTGTCTCACTTAATTCTCAGCAACAGTAGTTACTATGATATCCCTATTTTCCAGGCAAGGAAACTAAGGCTAAAAGATATCAAGTAATTTGCCCAGTGTCTCACAGATAGGTACACGATGGAATCAGCGTTTAAATCCTTGACCCTGTGATATCAAAGTACATGCTCTTAACCTCCAAATTCTCCTACATTAATAAATAGTTGTTGAAAGAATTCTGATATCTTTTTGATAAATCATATCCGAAAGTATTTGGGATATTTTCAGTTTTTATAATACAGATATTTAAAATAGTCTATTGCTGATTAATAATTACTGTGGTTTAAGATCATGCCCCTGCATCTGTTGAAGCAGATAAGAAACGTGAGAGTTACATATTTATACCTCTCATCAAGACAAAAAAAACCCACTTCCTATTTTAGATAGCTCCATCTGGTGTGTATGTATGTAAATATCAATATATATAAACATACATATATAAAGATATACTGACACATACATGCTATAGGATTATAAAACATAATAGTTCTTATCCTTAGGAATATAGAGTACAGCTAAGATAAGCCTTAATATAAATGAAAGAATTAATGAACAACTAATTGTTAAAGTGTCTTAAGTAATTTTCTACTGTAAAGTAGAAAGAATTACAGGCTTTTAACGAATAGGGGGATTCAAGGATAATAAGTGGAATTTGAATTTAATAGGAGAAAAAAATCTGTCATTCCAAATCTGCAAGATAAAATAAATACAGTTATGTCACCTCATATTTTTCCTATGAAAAGTAATCTTAAGCCTAAAAAACAAGTGATAAGACTTGACTGCCTTTTTTTTTTTAACCCACTAAATATATTTATTTATTTGTTTGTTTGTTTGTTGAGATGGAGTTTCACTCTTGTTGCCCAGGCTGGAATGCAATGGCACAGTCTTGGCTCACTGCAACCTCTGCCTCCTGGGTTCAAGCAATTCTCCTGCCTCAGCCTCTCAAGCAGCTGGAATTACAGATGCCTGCCACCATGCCTGGCTAATTTTTGTATTTTTAGTAGAGACAGTGTTTCACCATGTTGGCCAGGCTGGTCTCGAACTCCTGACCTTAGGTGATCTGCCCACCTTGGCCTCCCAAAGCACTGGGATTACAGGTGTGAGCCACTGCACCTGCCTTAGTTGACTGCCTTTTTGTGTTTAGAAGTACATTAATTGTACTTCCAAACATAGAATTGAATGGTGTTTGTTCCACTAAAATAGAGTTTATGTTTTGAAAATGTGAACATGGATTTCAGGATAGTTATCATCCTTTGTTGGACATGCAAGTGATATAAAGTGGGAAAGTTTGTCATGACAATCTTAATTAAATAGGAAAATTCAAAGAATTCTTACTTTTTATTCTTTTCCTCTTGAAACAGCAAACTCATTATTACATTGGGTAAGAAACAAAAAAGAAAGAATGAGTCTTCAGATGAAATATCTGATGCAGAGCAGATGCCACAGCATACATTAAAAGATCAAGACTCTCAAGTGAGTATTACAACTTTTTTCTAGAAATAAAACACTATTAGAATTATTTAGTTAGCATAATATTGCCTTGTAGGTATTTACACTTTAGTTTAGAAGTAAAAATACATTTTGTAGTATGGTAGAAATTGTAAGGTAGCATTATTACAATATGCTCCTGGTAGTATTACCATAGAATATTAGATGTGGGAGGAAACTAACATATCCTCTCCAACCCCTCATTGTTCAGATAATGAAACTGAAGCCCAGATAGGTTAAGTAACAATACAAAGTCCTTGATGGCTTTTAGCATAGAGGAGTATTTAATAATATTATCCTGTGCTTGCAGAGTACTTTTGAATGAACTTGATGGACATAGTAATTTTTTTAATCACATACAAACGACAGAGCAATAGATTGAATCATTCCTAGAAATAATTCCTTTGATCTGCTTCTGTGAAGAAAAGATAACTGATTATATTAAAAATTCCCTAACATAGACAGAAGAAATACTGTTGCATTTTGCCTTTTTTTTTTTTTTTTTTTTGAATAGGTGGATATTCAAAATAACTCTGTGAAGTTAAAATTATATATAGTGAAGGTCATAATAATTCAGGCCACCCTCTGCTCTCTAATAATTAAAGTATGACTGTAGGCCGTAGGGGTGGTGGCAGTTGTGAATTATGGGGCCAGAAAGCCCCTGAATGGCCTTTCTTCTTCCTTATGCAGCTTCTTATCCAATGGGAGAGTAGTGGCTCAAGGCTCCTGGGCTGCTGCAAGAGTTGAGGTAAGGGCAGTGACTGAAGCTCCTTAATATTACATGGCCTGGCTTTTTTATCATATGTTATCCTTAACTTAGGCAAACTTACATTTAATTTATACCATATGATTAAATTTAGTTAAATTTTTTGCTGGAATAATGCTGGCCATTTTTCCATTATGTAATTACCAAACAATGAAATGGTAGGCTAGGTCAACATGAACATTTCTTCCATGTTTTTCACTGTAGTATTAGGTTGTTTTGACAGGTGTGTTGCTTTAACACACACACAGAAATGGTGAAGGTAAAAATATTTTCTAATAATTATAAATCTATATTATTGATATATTTGATTGTGTCATTATATAAATGTTGAAAAGGTCTATGTAGCTTTCAACCACATTGGAAACTAATTAAGGTTTGGAATCAGGTAGAAATCTAAAAATGTGATTTGGTATTTAATTTTGTTACCTTTAATCTTAATAGAGAATATCCCAGTAGTCCACCTATATTTAGAGACCTAAATTAAAAAGAAAAATTCTCCTGTAACAGATTATACTATTAGGATTATTATAGGAAACAAGTTCAATATTAAAATAGTGAAGTAGTATATTAGTCATTTAAAATATGCTTCTGACCTCCTATGTAAAGTGCTATGGGCTGATCTGTTGAAGCCATTAAGACTTAAGAAGCTGAAAATAAGAAATTAGAAGGGACAATTTATCAAGATTTTAAGTTGTGCTTTAAAAAACATCATGGAGAAAGAAAAAGCACATGCCAAAAATGTGGACATCAGATTCTTTTTTATGTTTTTAAACTAGTAGTGACATATGGCAGAGAAAGATAATTGGTAAGATGATAACTTATTTGGCTTTACCTAACTAATGTGTAACTATGTACTCTAGTGGAATATAATTTATGGCAAAATCTATAATCTTATAATTCATAAACTTTTAAATTAATCTGTTAGACAAAGTCTTTGCAGGATGAGGGAACGGTTTACAATAAGTAGCCTTCATTCTATCTGAATGCACGTTTGTGAGCTTAAAAGATTGAGGTCACACATTTACTATTTACTAAAAACTGAGTGAGTTATTTCTAAGTATAATAGATGTCTAAGTGACCACAAAGGAAACTAATGCTGAAAACCTCTAACAGAATTTTTTAAAAATATACTGAACTATTCTCACATTTCATTATTTAAAAGTCATGCCTAATAAGACATTGATAATATGTGTTATTGTTAAAATAATAAATGTCATAGTTGTTTATTAATTAAAACTATTCTTGAACGTTAAGATCTATACGGTGCCCATAACAGAATTCTAAATATTCTTTTAGCCTAGTGTTAGAAATCCATAGAATTCCCCTCTTCTAGGGAATAATAAGTAATTCATATCCTTTTGCAAATAGGATAAAGGAAAATTGGGTTTCTAGTAGCCCTTTAATTAGAATTTTTATATGCCACCAGGCTGTGTTACTTTGAGGTTTGAAATGTCAATGTCTTCATGGCCAAGAGACATTGACCCGTCCTACATGAGGCATGGTGTTATCTAGTACATTTGGCTGACCATATGAGTGCCTTTCTTTCTCTCAGTATTTTACTATTCACAAGAGAAAGAGGCAGAGGCATGACTGCATGTATTTCGTTTGTCACCAAACTGAAGCAGTGACTCAGCCATTTTTGTCATGGCTATGAAGGTAAATTAAAGACCTGCCAAATAGAAGACAGGCAGAAACCAAAAGAACTTGTGGTTTATTTTGCCGGTTCCATTTTTTAGAAGTGTCATGAAGTTACTAAATATATAGAAGAAATTTGACTAGAAAAAAGAAGAGACGGCCGGGCGCGGTGGCTAAAGCCTGTAATCCCAGCACTGTGGGAGGCCGAGGCAAGTGGATCACGAGGTCAAGAGATCGAGACCATCCTGGTCAACACGGTGAAACCCCGTCTCTACTAAAAATACAAAAAATTAACTGGGCATGGTGGCGCGTGCCTGTAATCCCAGCGACTCAGGAGGCTGGGGCAGGAGAATTGCCTGAACCCGGGAGGCGGAGGTTGCGGTGAGCCGAGATCGCGCCATTGCACTCCAGCCTGGGCAACAAAAGCGAAACTCNAAAAAAAAAAAAAAAGAAAAAGAAAAAAGAAGAGAGGCATTTGCCAAATATTGAGCAATAGAACAGTTGGTTGAGATGCCACTACCCCAATGAAATGTCTCTACCCCATGAGATTATAAGGGAAATTTAAAATACACCTAAGCCCTTTGGATTTTCAAACGAACCTGAGTTTTTATCTTTACTGTAGAAACACCAAAGAGATGTAACTTTGCTTTTGTTTTTCAAGTTTTCCATGAAATATAAAACTTTTGAAACAAATATTAGATATTTAGGGAGGTAAGTAAAACCATGTATATTTGATTCCAGATTTAAAATTACTTAGATTATTTAAAAATTATCTTACTACATGTAATACTTTGTAAAAGGCTTAATTTTGTTTGATAATAGTGATGTTCTTTATATTTAAGGAGAGCTACTAAAGTTAGTAAAACAGTTTCTTCATTCAAATTTAATTATTTGGTAGATTAAATGCCTTCTTATTTTGTGCATTTCTTTTTAAATTTTTTTTTTCTGCTTTAAACACAATTTCACGTGCTTTGGCAAATACTATTTAATTTATTCTTCTGGATTTATATCCCCCAATTAATTATTTACCCAATATTTATCTGATACACTTTTTAGGTTTGGGACTAAAACTGTTAAATTATTAATAGTTTAAATATTTATTGCCCAAACTATGAAATAGTTAAATAAAACAAATATCTTTTTATTCTTAACAATAGTTCCTAAAGAAAAGTAATGCAGTAGTAAAGGTATTACTAATATATTTTGCCCAACCTGTGAAATAATACTTTTACAAAAGAGAGATCTCTTTATTTTTAATGATTTCCAAATTAACATAATAAAAGTATTACTAACCTTTGTTGTTTGAGATTGTAGGAAGTAAAACTGTAGGAAGATTGTAAGCCTGTGGCAAACAGCGAATTATAATCTTCCTCTAAATAAAACAAAAGAGGAAAAAATGAGCATTGAGTGTCATGTTGAAAATTTAATATACAAAATTGCCAGCTCTAGGGGTAATTATTTTTAAAATCTTTTCTTCAAAATAAATTACATAAATCTGATCCTTGTGGTTCATTACAGAAAAGAAGATCAAATCGACAAATTAAAAGAAAAAAATATGCAGAAGATGCAGAAGGGAAGCAATCTGAAGAAGAGGTGAAAGGCTCTATGAAAATTAAAAAGAATTCAGCTCCTTTACCTGGTGAACAGCCTTTACAATTGTTTGTGGTAAGCGTATTTGGGATTATGACTGCAAAACGTTTTAAACTGACATAAATTCTATAAAATACTTGGATTATTTTTCTTCCTAAAAATTGCTCCAACTTATACTTCTGGATTCCATATTATTAGTTAATATAGCCACTCAAATTAGAAACCTAAGGATTCACCCTCTCCTCATTTTCCTTTGCCTCTTCATCCAGGTTGTCACTACACTTTCTGCCTCCTAAATATATGTTCTTGAAATCCTTCAAAGTATCTATTCTGCAGAATATTTCTAAATTACAAGTCTAATCACATTATTTTTCTACTGAAAACTCCTCTTTCCTAAATCTTACAAAAATAACGTTGCCTTTTTAGCACAATGTGTAAACCCCTTTGTGTGGTGGATTCTCTGGCTTCATCTCCTGCTACTTCTCCATAAGCACTGAGTCCTCTCTTTTATGAACACATTTGCCTGAACGCCACATGTACTTCCCTCTTCTATAATTTTAAAATTATAAATCCCCCTTATCTGCATTACGAGCCAACCACTCAGCCACTAGCTGAGTACCTTGGGCAAGTATTTATTTAACTATGCCTAAATTTCCTAATCTGTAAAATGGAAATGATAATAATGAAGACAATAGATTAATATGCAAAATGCTTAGAATAATGACTAGTACATTAAAAAGCACAATATGTTTGCTACAAAGATGATGCAGATGATGACGAGGACAATAACGATATATTTTTTCCATTTTTGTCTTTCTAACATGTAACATGGAGTCTGGCACATATGCTATATATGTTTGTTGAATTGTATGTTCGTAAACATACAAAGTGGCAACTGAAAGATCTTTCAGAATATGTTCCGTCATTATTTCTTTCCTCCCTCCCATAGGAGAATCCGAGTGAAGAAGATGCTGCAATTGTAGACAAAATTCTCTCTTCTAGAATTGTAAAAAAGGAAGTAAGTAGTAGTACATTACATTTTACACTTCATATTCTGTGACCTGTTTAAAAGAGTCACCATTACTGATTTTCTTTTCTTAGATATCACCTGGAGTGATGATTGATACAGAAGAATTTTTTGTAAAATACAAGAATTAGTAAGTATCTGAGTTAGAAAAATAAAGATGTTATTTACATATCAATTAATATATTTAATAAACTAAATAAAATTATGGCTTTTATTTTATCCATATTTTATGATAATTTTTATTATTTAATACTTGTATAACTTAATCATTAAAAAGTAAAAAGGGTCCATTTGAAAACCTTTCATGTTAAAATTGAATGTTTTTTTTCAGCATATGTTAATTAGTAACATCAAATGCAGAAATCTTTATAAAATATGCTTTTATAATTTACAGACAGCATTCATTGTATTATTGAACTTTTCAGATTTCATTATTCTTATAAAAGACATTTCTAATCTACCTATACTCTCAGCTATTCTGAAGGTTGATAGAAGAGGATCTCTTGAACCTAGGAGTTTGAGGCCAGCCTGGGTAACATAGTGAGACTTCGTCTCTTTAAAAAAAAAAAATTTTTTTTCCTCATCCTTAGGTTTTTATGTCAGATGCATACAATGTGATGATCTGACCTTAAAGTTTTTAATTTTAATTTTTGATATAGGTTGGTTAACCTATAAGAGTCTCTAACTGGGGAAAAAATCACTTACTCTTCTTTTTGTGTATTTTCCAACTTTTTTTTATACCTCCATGAAAGCATTTTAAATCACATTCGTTTCAAGACAAGTTAGCTTTCTGATCATGACAAAACTGTTATAGGGAAAAAAACAATAGAAAAGTCACACCTTGCTATTGTATTTTTGATCATTTTACTGTTCTGTTTCTATATGGCAAATTATATACCTTTAGACCATGAACTCCTTAGCATGTAGTGATCACAATTATTTTATAAATGATATGAATTCTTTAAAATTAAACGATAAACTACCTATTTGTAAAGTTGAAGATAATATTTTATATTGGATGTTATGATTTAAAATACATCTTAAAATGGCTATCGGTATCATTCTAATATATGGCTTTTATAAAAATTTTAGCTCCTATCTTCACTGTGAGTGGGCCACAGAAGAGCAGCTTTTGAAAGATAAAAGGATCCAGCAGAAAATCAAACGATTCAAATTGAGACAAGCACAAAGAGCACATTTTTTTGCAGACGTAAGAAAAAAAGACTATTATGTGTTGGTCTCTGAACACATGTATTATTTATCAAAAATTATACATTATTTTAATTCTTAGACTTCCAGTGTTGATATTTGAAAACAAATACTACCTACATATAGGATTTTTCTCTTCTCAAAATTAGCTTGGAAACTAGCTGAGACAGGAACACTGATAATGGTAGATCATGCTTGTATTTTTAAACTAGCATGTATTTCAATACTTAGAGTTGAATATGGGTATGGTAATACTACCAAGAATATATCAGCAAAGTTATTCAAGTAGAGGACGTGATAATCTAGCAAGTTAATAGAAAATACGATTTTTCAGTACATGAAATATATTGCATATTTTCTATACCACCTTCATGTATGTGAACAGACCCTCACTGAAAAAATTTATTTACCTCTTTAGGCCTCACTAAATGGTCCGATGTTCTTTCCGATTCCATGTTTTTCTAATAGATTCCTTTTAGAGCAGTTTTAAGTTCATCTAAATGTTTTTAATTTGAACTTTATTTTAAACAGAGTAATCACAAAAATAGTAAATGAATTCCCACATTTATTTTAACTAGATTTTCCAAACGTTAACATTTTACCATGTTTGCTTTATCATTTGTATTCATTCTCTCTGTCTCTCTCTCTGTGTCCCTGTCACACACACACACCTTTTTCTAAACCATTTTAATGTTGCAAACACTTTAGTATATATTTTCTAAAAACAACTATAAACTTTCATAAAAATAGTAGAACTAAAATTGATGTAGTACCATTATCTCATCCACACACCTTACACGTATTTCACTAATTGTTTCACTAGTGTTTTTATAACAAAAAGAGTGACTGTGTGTGTGTGTGTGTGTGTGTGTGTGTGTGTGTATTTATCTGGTCCAGAGTCTAATCCAGCAGCACATATTGCATTTAGTTGTAATATCTCTTTTAGTCAGTCTCTGTTTTTCATTTCTTGGACATTTTCAAGGCATACAGCTCATTAATTTTGTAGAATCTTCCTCAATTTGGGGTTGTATGGTGTTTCCTCGTGATCTAGGTTAGGCATTTTTAAAAAGAACACCATAGAAGTGATGTTTTATTCTTCTAGTGAATGACATAAGGTGTACGTGATACCTATCTACCCCAGTACTGGTGATTAATCACTAGATTAAGGTGGTATCTGCCAGGTATCTTTACTACATAATTACTATTATAATTATTAAATTCACCTCAAAAATGTGGGCTGGGTATGGAGGCTAATGCCTGTAATCCCAACACTTTGGGAGGTCCAGGTGGGAGGATCACTTGAGCCCAGGAGTTTGAGACTAGCCTGGCCTACATGTGAGACCCCCAACTCTATTTGAAAAAAAGAAAAAAAAAAAGGATGATCCTAATGACCTGTCAGTTTACGAATGCTGGGAGATCCTCCGATCACCTTAAATATCTGTCATCTGTTTACTGTGATCTAGAAGTTCCTGACAAGCTGAAGATTTTAGAATTACTTAATAAATAATCATTAAATTTTACTAAGACTAATTTTTCTCACCTAATTCAGGTACAAAACATTAAATAATAGCTATGAAAAAAAGTTCTAAATCAGTTTCTTTTTGTTTGGTTTTTAATTTTTTTTTTTATTTCCATAGATTATTGGGGAGCCGGTGTTGGTTAGTTACATCAGTAAGTTCTTTGGTGATGACTTAGAAGATTTTGGTGGATTCATCTGTTTTTTTTTTTAATTGGGGTATATCTGACAACAGTTGCATATTTGTAGGGAACACAATTTGATGGGTTTGATAGACATGTGTATTGTGAAATAATCACCTCAAACTAATGAACATATCTGTCACCTCAGATACCACTTTCTCTTCTTTGTTTTAATCTTAAAGTATTATATCACTATTCTGGTGTTGGGCAGTGTTCTTTGTTTCTAGGTATGTCCTATACAAAAACAATGGAAATGAAAATATCACTTAGATTTAAGATAGCAAAGAGAACTAAAGGCAGAGCCATGGAGTACTACATTAACAGGTTAAACAAAGGAGGAG
This sequence comes from Cebus imitator, assembly GCF_001604975.1. Classification (NCBI taxonomy): domain Eukaryota; kingdom Metazoa; phylum Chordata; class Mammalia; order Primates; family Cebidae; genus Cebus; species Cebus imitator. The sequence continues at coordinate 2,409,059 of NW_016107378.1, read as the reverse complement.
AGGCAGCAGAGAAAGCTGAGATGGCTGTTGGAAGTAAGACTTTGAAAGAAGAGTAGAAATTGGCCAAGCAGACAAGAGAAGGGCAGAATCTAAGTCAGAAGAGAGAAGAATGAGGGTGAACACATAGAGGTGTGACAGAAGATGGAGTTTGGAAAAAAACATGTTTTTGTACTTTTGAAGCATGGAATAAGGGTTAAAGTTGTGGCAAGATGTTAACGTTGTAGGAGATGAGACTGGAGGAAAAGATACAATCTCATCTGTTCCACAAAAACTGATATGGACCTACCTGATCCCCAAATAGGGGAGAGTCATTTGAGAATTTTTAGTCTGGGGGCAATGTGTAAAACATTAAAGGGAGGTGAGAGAGTAGTTAGGATTATTTGTAAAGGTTTAAATAAGAAGTGAGGATGAGGAAGGAGAAACCAATCTCAGTTACAATTAAAAGCAGAATCTGTACAAATTGGTGACCAGTTAGAGTTAAAAGTAGAATCTGTACAGATTGGTGACTTACTAGGTGTAGAGGGTAAAGAAAAAGAAGGAATCTAAAATGACTTCCCCATTTCTGACTTGTGTCACTGAGTGTGAGCTATGGAGAGGGAGCTGTGTTACCATTAACCAGTTAGAAAATGCAGGAGAAGTTATGGATTGAAGAGTGAGTGAATGCAAATGAGTTTAAGGTACCTCAGTAGAGTTTGCAGTCCGCGCAATAAGTGGGTCTTGAGCACAAGAACTATCAGGTAAAGATGAAGGGTGTGTGAGACAACTGAGAAATGAGCATACAGTGGGATGTGTGGTCTTCAACTCTTGCAGCCTGAGGAAAGGAGTAAAGGAAAGGTATAGAGGCTGCTTTCAGCAATTTTTTAAAGCACGTATCTTCTGGAGTACCTTATTTTTTAGTGTTATTTGATTGGTTTTATTATTGATAACATTATTCATGATATCCTAGATATCATTTGGAAATGAAAATAGAAGAATTCCATTTATTGGAAATTTCATTGAAATCAAACTTATGAGTTCTATAGTGAAATGCTAGTAAATTTGTCCTTACTTTCATCATTCCTCTTTGTCAGATATCAATTAAGTTACCTTTTAATTTTAGATGGAAGAAGAACCATTTAACCCAGACTACGTTGAAGTAGACAGAGTATTAGAAGTCTCTTTTTGTGAAGATAAGGATACTGGTGAGGTAAATATTTGGTAAAAATATTTTTTAACTAAGAAAAATCTAAAACTTTCCAACTATTGAAACCTAGTACTTTGTTCTCTGTTTAAACTATTTCTTGTTAGTCTCTTTTTCAAAATAGTAAAATGAAAACAATTTTTTTACAGCCTGTTATTTACTACTTAGTAAAATGGTGCTCATTGCCATATGAAGATAGTACTTGGGAACTAAAAGAAGATGTAGATCTTGCAAAAATAGAAGAGTTTGAACAACTGCAAGCTTCAAGGCCTGATACAAGACGTTTGGTAAGAACCTGTTTTAGACAGCTTTATAAAATCTTAGCACTTGTTTATGTAAGTTACGATATTGCCGATAATTATGTAATGTTTTACTTTCATTTCTTTCAAACAGGCTTGTTACTATGTGAGTCTAGTTTTGGGAGCCAAAGCTAAAGAGGGAGTTTATATGTGAAAAGACAGGAGCAGTTTCCTTTTTGATTAGCACCAGAGTGAGGAAGGCTGCCCTGATAAACATGGAGATGTGAAGTAAGAGAAGGAAATGAATTAAATATTCCATAGAAGAGATCATATTGTTTTATAATAACTATTTTCTGGTCTCCCTAATATTATTTTCTGGTCTTCTTACTTTATTTTCCAGTAATGCTCATAGGATGTTAACAAAGGCATATCAGTTTACTCCCGTTCCTTTTATCTTCTAAATGATATTCCTTGAACCAGGAAACAGAAGTGTCACTTAATTAAGAGAGGAGTGAATCAAAGAGTGTTGTAAAAGAGAAAGATTTTCTTTTGGGATGGGGACTATGCCTTAGTGGTAACATTAAGCTTTATTGAATAAGCTATGTCTTTAGATCAGCGATTCTCAGTCAGAGGTGCATAAAATCTCTTTTAGAACTTCTCAAAAATTAGAGATGCCTTAGGTATATGGTATAGTCTTTGGTAAAGGAGGCTCAGCCAGTAGAATTAATCCCCTTAATTAATATAAAATTGATGACAACTAGGCTAGTCTATCATGGTTGAATAATGTGGGAGTTGTTTTTTGGGTTTTTTCGTTTGTTTGTTTTGACCAATATCTTGCTGTTAAATAAAATAGCATATAAGTCATGTAAAGTATTTTGAGATTCTGTAAATGAAATTTTTCCCTGACCCAAACTAATGAAACATCAGTAGTGATTGGATTGCTGAAAAGAAGCTATACAGAATATGATGTAATGCAGAAATTATTTTAAGCAGCAATTAAAATATATGTTCATTATTTAATGTTAATTGGCTACCACTTAAAAAATGTTTTCTTTAACAAACACTTATCTGTATAAAGTAGCAGCAGAGCTTCAATAACCAGTCTTGTTCTCAGCATACTGATAGCCTGTATTTTATTTTTTTATTTACAATTACCATACGCTTACCTGATGGTTAAAAAAAAACTCCCTTGAACTGTGTTTTTCCTCTGCTCTCAGGGAAACAGAACACTCAACACAAAATACTTCTGTGACCCCAAAATATGTGGGGAATTCTTCTGACCAGCATGCAGTCACTTCTGTAGTAGACACCAGCTGGCTGTCCTCTAACTCAGTTCTACCCAGCTCTAATTCATCATCTACCCAGATAGCGTCAAATCCCATATCTTGAGGGTTCGGTCGCACAAGACTGCCCCCTCATTCCTACCAGTCATAAGTCCAGGGGCCTGCAGAACTTCTGACTAACTGGCTTCTAGTTAGGGTTCCTATTACCCACCACTTTGAGTTTGATTAATTTGCTAGAGCAGCTCACAGAACTCAGGGGAACATTTATGTTTACTGGTTTATTCCTAAGGATATTTTAAAGGATACAAACAAACAGCAAGAGGAAGAGAGACGTAGGGCAAGGTCTGAGCGCAGAAGCTTCTGTCCCTGTAGTTGGGGTTTGCACTCTCTTGGCATGTGGATGAGTTCTTGTTCACCTTCCTGGAAGTATACTAAACCCTGTCCTCTTGGGTTTTCATGGAGGGTTCATTATGTAGGCATGATTGATTCAATCATCCAGTGGCCATTGGCCATCAACTTGACCTTTTCCCCTTCCATCCTCCCATTCTCCCCCCCTCCTCTCCTCCCCTTCTTTCCTTCTTCCTTTCTGCCCTTCCCCTTCCTACCATTCTCCTCTCTAATATGCCTTTGTCCTTCTGGTGACCAGGTCTACTTGAATCTGTAAGTCAGCACACAAAAAAGCAGCACTTTGGAAAACCCAAGGATATCAGGAGTTGTATGCCACAAAATGGGAATGAAGACCAAATATGTATTTCACAGTATCACACCTGATTATCTATAATTCTTAGAACTATAATTTTGTTGATTAGTAACATAATTTTAAAGCAAAAGACAATAGGTAACCTTTTGCTTGTCTCTCAGAAACTTATTTTTCCTGCTGAGACCCTACTTAATTGGAGGCCAGGATAATGTTATTTGAATTCCCATTTAGGAATCTTCAGAAAATTTATGTCTTATATATTTGTATATATAAGTGAATAAAAATTTTTTACATATAATGTTTCACTTCTATACTTCTAGATTTCTTTTGAAAGAAATGTTTTGTACTGTGAATACCAAAAGTTTATTTTGGATGCCATTGTAAAATGTTACTGTTTTTTAAAAATATATTCATGATTGTTGCCACAATGTAGAATACAAGTGACTTTTGCACATTGATCTTGTATTATGCAACCTGGCTAAAATTGCTACTTAGTTAAACTTTTTTGGTGAATTCCACAGGATTTTCTACATAGACAAATCATGTCTTCTATAATAAAAACACAGTTTGTTATTCCTTTTCAATCTCGATGACTTTTATCCTTTTCTTGTTTGATTACACTTGTTAGTGCCTGCAGTACCGTGTTGAATAGAAGTTGTCACAGAGGAGATCCTTGCCTTATTCCTGATCTTAGGGGGAAAGCAGTCAGTCTTTCACCTTTAAGTGTAATGTTAGTTTTGGCTTTTTTTAAGTTGTACCATAATGGGTTAAGGAAGTTCCTTTCTATTCAAAATTTGATGAGTTTTAATTAGGAATGGATGTTGAATTTCTCAAATACTTTTTCTGCATCTACTGAGATTATCATATTATTTTTGGTTTTAATTTTTTGTGTTTTTTAAATAGAGACTGTGTCTCTTTGTGTTGCCCAGGCTAGTCTTGAACTCCTAGTCTCAAGCAATCCTCCCACCATGGCCTCCAAAACTGTGGGATGAGCCACCACACCTAGTCAATTTTCATTTTTTATTCTGTTGCAACACTGATTAATGTTCTACTTTAAACCCACCTTCCATTCCTGGTTTAAAAAAAAAAAAACCTACTTCATCATGATATATTGCCCTTTTTATATGTTGTTAAATTCCATTTGGTAAAATTTTGTTAAGAATACTTACATTTTTGTTCATTAGGGACATTGATCTATACTTTTCTTGTAATGTCTTTGTATCAGGGCTTCATAGAATAAGTTGGAAAATATACCTTCTTCAATTTTCTGGAAGAGTTGTATAGAATTAATTTGATCTTTAAATGTTAGGAAGAAGTTAATCATAACACTGTATACTGTTATGCCTCTTAGGGTTATTTTTAAAGCAATGCATTTTGCCATGAATATGATATATGGAAGATTTAAACATCATTCATTCTTCGTTTTTCCACAAAGGACTGTCCTCCTTCTAATATTTGGAAGAAAATAGATCAATCCAGGGACTATAAAAATGGCAATCAACTCAGGGAATATCAACTGGAAGGACTCAATTGGCTCTTGTTCAATTGGTACAATAGGTATGTAGTATATCATAACAAAAAAAAATTTGTTTTTTTAAAATGTGTGCCAAAATGTGTCGAGTAAAATAGATACTGATGTTGCTATATTATTATTGTTATGAAGTCTTCATTATTTAAAGTGAGGTTACCTCAGGAAAATATGCAAATTACAATTTAGGATTCAACTACAATTGCTTTCTTTAAATGTCTACCAATCATAATAGAAAACAGTTGGTATGTTGATTAATAATTAAATTTGAAATACCTTTCCAAGAGTCCTAAGACACCTTCTGTGTTATATAATGCTTTTCACCTTATCAACCCATACTACTGTCGGCCAACAATCTGAGTTAGTGAGTTACAAACAAGGTATACTCATAGGAATTAAATAAAGCTCTATCATTTAATGTAAATTATCAAAGAAGTAGGTTGTCAGCAATTGATAAGCAATGGAGTATAAAATATGGGAACCTAGTAATTAATTACCCCATTTTTATTAATTACTTGCTTTCCAAGGTTTTCAAAATGCCTTATAGAACATCTTACATTCTTTACTGAGATGAAAAGATAGTTGCAAAAGAAGTAAAAAATGGCACTGCAATTGAGAAAGCATAGTAGTTGCATATACAAAAGAGCAAATAAAGGCAATACTATTAGTAAGAACAGCAAAATTTGATGATGCTTTTATTCAGAATCATTTTTAATCATTTTTACTTTTCACGTGATTCTTCTGAGTTGTTATGCTTAGTGCTGGTGAGTCATGGACTCAGTCGATGGAAAGAGGCCTGTTATCCCCACAGTGCTCTTTTCCCTAATTTATGTTTTCTAAATATTAATCATCATTTTTTCCAGGAGACCCATGTAGGAAAAGTAGTTAACAAAACATTTTTTTAACTTGTCTTCCCTCATCAATACTCTTTCCCATCTCCTAAATTGCCTATTTTCAACTTTCACCACTTTCTTGAAGCCCTTTATCACAATTCTGCCCCCTTTACTCTCTGTATATGACTGCTTCATAGTGAAACCCGGGACGGTAGGTAAATTCATTCAAGTTTTTGCTTGCCCTCATATCCAAGCCTACAGATGTATTAATATCTTCATCCATAGTTATTCTTACCACTGTCCTCATGTATCAGACATGCCATCTCATCTAGTCTCCCTAAAGCCTTAGAGCCTTACTTTTACTTCAATCACTTGTCCTTCTCTTTTATATCTCCAGGCCACCCCTGAAGACTGTCGCCATCCCTTCAGCCTATAAACAAATGTGGGTTTAAAATAAACCTTCTCTTGGCTCTGCTTTTCTCTTTCTCTCTCTATAACTCTCTCTCTCCCTCCTTCCTCCCTCCCTCTCACCACCAGTGCTTCCACCCTGACTCCCCAGAATTCTCTTAAACTTTTAACTTTCCAAATCCATGGGATATTTTTCAGCCCCAATTTGCTCTCTGCTGCATTGGTTAGCAGTTACTACTCCCTTCTTCAAACATCCCCTGACTCTGAACCCCAACAGCTTCCACAGTGTGGCTCTCTCTTAGCTCTGCAGTACCTGTGACTATTCCTGGTTCTTCTTCCTCTGCTTGCCCTGTAGATGTTATGTTTGCCTGCCCTGGGTTCTGTCTTCTCTTTTTTCATATTACATGTTTGTTCTCCCTAAGGCATATTCTATACTCCCCATGCCTTCATGTACCAATAATATTCTAATGGCCCCATACTTTATCTCTAAGGTCTTGAACTCTGGGTCTGTATTTCCATTTGCCTGTTGCTACCTGAGTGTCAATCTGAATGATTCTTTAAACACAATAGATTAGAAATTAATCTTATTATTTCCTGTTTCTTCCCCATCAAAATTGTTTTTCCTCTGTATTTTCCATCTTGATTAATAATGGCACAATTAATTTAGTCACCCAAACTGAAATCTGACTTCACCCTATACCCCATACTTTGGTAACTAGATCCAGTTCATTCTAACCCATAATTCATTCTGGAAAGTTCTCTCAGTTTCTCCTCTCTTAGACCAGGTACCCACACTTTCTTCCCTGCACTTAATGGTACTTTCCCAGTTACTATCTCAACTTCTAGCCACCTCAACCTCTAATATCCACAATAGAACCAGAGTAAACTTTAAAATACAAACCTAATCTCATTGGATTTGTTTGAAGAGTTTCAGTAATTCCCATTGCATAACAGAATGTCAGATGCCTTCTATTTATGACCCTACTTACCTCAATAATCTCTCCTCCTTTTACCTTTTCCTCCAAACCATAGTAAACAACTTTTGGTCCCTCAGTTCATCACTTTCTTTACACTTCTGCTCATTCACTGTGCTCTCTGGCAAAATCCTACTCATTACTGACCTCATTCTGAAGGAGGTCTTCTTACATCTCTTCTCAGAGTTGAGACTTACTCTTTTGAGCCTCCATAATAAACTATACTGATGATTCTTAACTGGCCACATATCATAATCATCTTTGGGGCTTATTTTTGAAATTATAGCTGATTTTATCCTATTCCATTCACATTGAATCAGAATGTATAGGGGAGGGGCCTGAGTATCTTTTTTTTTTTTTTTCTCAAGCTTTGTAAGCTTTTCTGATGCACAGCCACAGTTGAAGGTGCTTTATATGTGCTTCTGTGATAGCACATTGCATTACTATTTACTTATTTATTTGCATGTCAGCTTCTGTAATAGATACACACCCGTGGAAGGCAGAGAACATGTTCTATGTCTTTTATATCCCATCTTCTCATACTGTCCTAGAATATAGAAGGTGTTTAATAAGTGATTCCTGAACAAATAATATATTTAGCTGGCCTTGCTCTCTACCCTTTCCACTCTTTAAAAAAAATAAAACATCTAATGGGCGGTATCCTTATTTTGGAGCTACAGAAATCTTTAGTTGTCCCTTTACAGGTTTATAATAACATTGTAATCTTAAACCTACTCTGTACTTCAGCAACTTTTACATTTTTATAAATGCAACTATTTTATTTTATCTTTGATTATTTTTGTATATTTATCTTTAAAAACATTGTGGTATGGGGGAAAAAAGACAATGCATGCATGGATAATATATTTGTTTATTTCAGACGAAACTGCATTTTAGCAGATGAAATGGGTCTTGGCAAAACTATTCAGTCAATTACATTCCTCTACGAAATCCTTCTGACTGGTATAAGAGGACCTTTCCTGATTATTGCTCCACTTTCTACTATTGCAAACTGGGAGAGAGAATTTCGTACATGGACTGATATTAACGTTGTGGTTTATCATGGGAGCCTGATTAGCAGACAGATGATACAGCAATACGAGATGTACTTCAGGGATTCACAGGTGTGTTATTGATGATTTTGTTTGTTGTTTGGAAGGTCAGGGCTAAACAAGATAATCATTACATAACAATTATGTTAGAATTTAGGATACATTTTAATTGCCTACCTAGGTCTTAGTTTAAGCTCTTTTATTCATCATTTTTATTTTACAGTAAATTTGAGTAGCTGAAGAGAACAATGAAAAAAGTCAGTTTAATGCTGTAGTTCACTGTAATGAAATATGCAGATTTCAACAATTTACAAGTGTTATTGTAATCCTTAATTTTTCAACTAGAATAATAATTTTACTAATTGTTTTTAAATACATATTAGATTTCTTTTTAGAGTAATAACTGTCTCTGATCATTGTCCAGCTTTTTTCCCAACATTTTAATAATTTAAATCTTCACTAACACCACAGGCTTAAATGCCTGCTGGTGAGATCATAGGTTCTCTTTCATGTTCAGTGGATCTTTATTTTAGACATTTTTTTAAAATGTGGTTTGTTTTGCTTACTAAAACAGTTATACCTCCATCTTTTTCTCCTTTGGATTGGTTATGTCAGTACTGTAGTGGCTTGATGATGTTCTTCTCTCCCTGTATTTATAAGAGGAGCACTTTCTATCTTACTTTGGCCACTTACTCTTTAAGAAGGGATTTCCTATCCCTCCTAAATACACAGATCATAAAATAAAGAGATAACAACTTAAGGATATTCTAGCAGAACGTTAAGACTAGAAACAGGCCAGGCATGGTGGCTCACACTTGTAATCTTACGCTTTGGGAGGCCGAGATGGGAGGATTGCTTGAGGCTAGGAGTTCCAGACCAGCCTGGGTAACATAGCAAGACCCAGTCTCTACCAAAAAATTAAAATATTTTTTGGCCGGGCGCAGTGGCTCATGCCTGTAATCCCAGCACTTTGGGAGGCCGAGGCGGGCGGATCACTAGGTCAGGTGTTTGAGACCAGTCTGGCCAACGTGGTGAAACCCCATCTCTATGAAAAATACACAAAAAAATTAGCTGGCGTGGTGGCACATGCCTGTAGTTCCAGCTACTTGGGAGGCTGAGGCACGAGAATCGCTTGAACCTGGAGGGCAGAGGGTGCAGTGAGTCAAGATCGTGCCGCTGCACTCCAACCTGGTGACAGAGCAAGACTCCATCTCAAAAAAAAAAAATTCAAATATTTTTAAAAAAAGAAAACATGAAATGCCAAGTCATGGTCTTGAATGTTCATATGAATTATTTCATTAAAATCTTTATTAAGAAATAATAAAATCAATAAACACAATTCACAAAAAAGTGTAGTTTTTAAAAAGGTTTATTGCCTGGCACTCTACTTTAAAAGCACCTTAGTATTTTACTTTTCTTTCACTCGTTCTGTTTTTCTAAAGGGATCATTATAACACATGGCCAGGTTATGTGATATGATAGAGGTTCAAGTAAGGTAATGTGCATAGCCTTCTACTTTTGCCTCCCAATGATAACTGATTATCTGCCTGTTTGAGCCTGAGAGTTTGAGGCTACAGTTAGCTGTGATCACATCACTGCAGTGAAGCCTGGGTGACAGCAAGTTAATTTATCCATCTTCAAATTCTTTGGCTTAAGTGATCCTCCCAAGTAGCTGAGATGACAGGAGTGTATCTCCACACCTGGGTAATTATTTTATTTTTTATAAAATGGGATCTCACTTTGTTGCCCAGGCCGGTCTCGAACTCAAGTAATCATCCCACCTCAGCCTCCCAAAGTGCCGGGATTACAGGCAGGAGCTACCACACCTGACCTAGTGTTTAATTATTCTTAATCATACATTTGTAGAATTTTAGAGCTGTATGTTGTCATAAAAATTATTTGAGATTCTCTTTTTTTACAGAAAGCACAACTAATATCTTGAGACTTAAAAAGACTTAACAAAGTTACAGTTTTAATATTTGTGTCACATGAGTTTGGCATAAATGTGATAACCAAAAACCTGGAAGATTCTTGATGTGTGATAAACTGAATTGTATATATTAAATACTGTATTTTTATGATAAATATTGCAAATTCTAGATATAGATTATCTAAAGAGGTTTTACATTTCAAAAGATAAAGATGTCTCCTGTAATGGGATAAATCGATCTGTGCTTCAAATATAGGAATAACTTTTACTGTTAACTCTTTCAAATACATTTTTATATAAATTAAGTGAATATTTAACTTCTTTTTTTTATGTTATCAAAGAGCTTGAAATAACAGTATTACTAAAATTATGCTAAAATTTTTCTAAATTGCCTTTGGAAAAGTAACAGAAATTATAAACTAATGACCACAAACATTTATTACTTACCATGTGCCAGGCATTAAGCTAAACAGTTTACATGTATTATTTCACTTAATCTTTGTAATATCAATGTTGTAAAATAGTATTGTCTCCATTTTACACATGAGAAAACTGAGGCTAAAGAAGTTGCATGAATTGCCCAAAATCACAATGCCAAAACCACGATTAAGAAACTCAAGTCAGTAAGGTTCAAGAGCCCCTGTTATTAAACACTGTGATATCAATTTAACTGAATATATAATATCCCAGGTTTTTAGAGCTGTATAAATGCCATAAATTTATAATTTATACCTATTTTAATAATATTCTACTTGAACTATTATTTAACTTAATCATCAGTGTTAGCCAATCAAAAATTAATTAGGTTAATATGAATTAAAATCTAAGTCAGAATACCCAACTGTTTTTATCCCTTCTTTTCACTTAATACCCAACAGCTTATGTTTTGAACCCTGTTTAAACACTCCCTTCACTTAGATTCCAGGACATCATCCTGTCCTACATCACCACTTACTCTTTCTCAGGCAACCTTTATTGATTCCTTCTTATCTTCCCTATATCTAAACTTTGGGATAACTCAAGGCTTAGTCTGCAAATATACTCATTATCTCACAGATTTTATACATACATGTAACTTTCAATACCATCTGTACTGCTGAAATTCCTAACTCTGTATCACCAACTCTAAACTCTTTCGTAAATTCCAGAGTCATATCCAAATGCCTACTTAACTCCACATGGCTATGTCTAATAGATGTCACAAAATTAACATACAAAATCAAAATTCGAAACTACTTCTTTTGAGTAAATAACTACATGAACTTCCAGTTGTTTCAGCTAAAATTTTTAGTGGTAAATTTGAGGCCCTGCCCTGTCTTACTCCATGCTATCCATTGGGAAATCTTATTGGCTCTGTTTTCCTTTTTTTTTTTGAGATGGAGTCTTGCTGTGTTGCCCAGGCTGGAGTGCAGTGGTGTGTTCTCAGCTCACTGCAACCTCTGCCTCCTAGGTTCAGGCAATTCTCCTGCCTTAGCTTCCCGAGTAGCTGGGATTGCAGGTGCCTGCCACCACGCCCAGCTAATTTTTGTATTTTTAGTAGAGATGGGGTTTCACCACGTTGGTCTTGAACTCCTGACCTCATGATCCGCTCGCCTCGGCCTCCCAAAGTGGTAGGATTATAGGCATGAGCCACCACGCCTGGCTGACTCTACTTTCAAAATGTATCTAGAACTGAGCACACTTCTCATGACCTCCAATGAAGATTTCTTGCTTGCATTAGTATGGCAGCTCTTTGTATATGTCTGTATGTATGTATATATTTAGAGAAGTCTTGCTCCATTGCCCAGGCTGGAGTGCAGTGGCACGATCTCGGCTCATTGCAACCTCCGCCTCATGGGTTTAGGCAATTCTCCTGGATGGCAACTTTTAAACTGGTCTCCATGATCCTGTCTTTGGCCTCTTCAGACAGGTTTCACCACAACTGCCAAAAGGACATTTAAAAATATATATGTCAAATCAGGACACTTCTTACAAACCCCTTCAATAGTGTCTTAGTCAGAGTCAAAGCTTGTATCACCGTTTGTCCTGCGGTCTGCCTCATCCCCTCCTCAACTCACTGGGTTTCAAATACTCTGGCTTGCCTTGCTATTATCTGAATGCTGCCAAAGACACTTCTACCTGAGGGCCTTCCTACTTGCTCCTTCTTTTACCAAGAATGCTTTCTTGTACAGATCTGTAGATATCAACATGACTTCCTCCCTCATCTTTACATTTTTTCTCAAATGTCACATCACACTAATGGTCTCCCAACCACTCTGTATAAACCTGCAGTGTTCACCTTCAACCTTTTTTTTAAAATATATATTTTATTGCATTTTATGTTTTGGGGTACATGTGAAGAACATGCAATATTGTTGCATAGGTACATACATGGCAATGTGGTTTGCTGCCTTCCTCCCCATCACCTATATCTGGCATTTCTCCCCATGTTATCGTTCCCCAACTCACCTTCAACCTTAAACTTATCATCCCACATTCTTGTTTTATTTTATTCCACAACCCTTATCTCTTTCTAATTTACTTTTGTAAAAATTATTTTAATAACTATGTCCTGCATTAGATTCATTATAAGTTTTAATTGGATAATTATTTTTATCTGTTTTGTTTACTGCTATATCTCCAGCAACTAGAACAGGTTCTGGCACATTAGTACTCAATATCTTCTGAATAAATTATTTGGATGGCTGGTTATTCACTATTTATTTGCTGTTATATTTGTGAACTCAGTGCTGTAAGTAATAAGAACTAATACTGAAATCTCATTGGCCAGATTTTATAATGATTATTTCTTGCCCAAAATTATTATAATTATTAAAAATTATTATAAAACATTTTACCAAGAAATGTTTATTTGGATACAATTATAAATAATATAATTATGTTGGCATAATTTTTAACATTATTGAACACATATAATAAAGTTTTAATGCTAAAACTTTTTGTTGTAAGGGAGTGTCTGCTTATGTAAAAATTTCATTGGAAATGTTTTATAACATCAGATGCCATTTGACAGGAATAAAAAATATGAAATTAAAATAATGAGCAAATTACATTTGATCATTTCTAGGGGCGTATCATTCGAGGAGCTTATAGATTCCAAGCCATCATCACCACTTTTGAAATGATTCTTGGAGGCTGTGGAGAGCTTAATGCAATTGAATGGCGATGTGTAATTATTGATGAAGCACATAGGTTAAAAAATAAAAATTGTAAACTCTTAGAAGGCCTCAAACTCATGAATCTGGTAAGTAACTTAATATCATCATTATGACAATTCAGTTTATTAGCTGTATAGTAAAAGGTCTTAGAGTTAATGCTAAAACGTTTGTTTTTTAATTTTGGAGTATCGGTACATCTGAATTCTATCTGTGATAATTGAGATTTTTTTTTTTGCTTTAATTCATTAAAAAAAAAAAAATCTACTTTCTACAGCTTCAAATATTTCAGCTCTTTCCTCCAAAAAGTGTTAGTAATTAATTTTTAAAATAAGAAACGTCAAATATGTGCTATTTAAAAGAAAATAAGACCATAAGTTTTAAGCCATGAATTCCTTAATAAAAAGCCCCTTTACCAAAGTTATATTATTCAGATTATTTATGATAAAAAGTCCTACACAATTCTACATGTGTAACATATATTGGTTATAATTAATAATGGGATTTCTTGTAGTCATCTTTTTGTTGTGTTTACTTCTTACAAATGAAAGCGTTTTTTAAACATTTTGATTTTTAATTAAGATCACATAATTACTACATGAGCACTTGAACAAACAGTTCAAATATAAAGAACCACATTCTGTAAAAACTTAAAAGTGTTCCCTTTTACTCCTTCTCCATCTATGCCACACCCAGTTCAATACCTTATTCCAGTATGATTTCCTGTTTATCTTTCCAGGCCATTTGCTACCATATACATAATATACAGATTCACAGATGCATATACAAATATTTAATTTGGGAATTTAGAGGTTTTGTCAAATAAATTTTTAAATAATTTGTACTACCATTAAAAATATTCTGTGTTTATTTTCTTTTACTATTATGTTTAGTTTTTAAAGAATTCTAGTTTCAAAGCATATTAGTCCTTTACATTCTTGGATTGTAACCTCAGTGATTCAATAATTTGTTCATGTTTGAAGAGTTAAATGATGATCACCCAAATTACAAATAATAAGTACTGTTTGGTATACAAATTACCATACTAAGAATGGTTGAGTACCAAAGAAAAAAATGCCCTCTTTTTTTTTTTTAGAATGTTTATTTCTTTGCTTCTAAAATTATTTAGAATTTTTAAAGGCATAAATAGCATCCAAAGTGAGGTATTTCAGGAATGATACAGAGTTTTTAAAAAGTGATTGGGAAAGTATATTCCTGAAGATTTGTGGGTAGAGGTATATTTTAACTCTCAAAAATTATGAGTTTGGGTATGGTGGCTCACACCTTTAATTCCAGCACTTTGGGATTGCTTGAGGCCTGGAACTCAAGACCAGCTGGGTAATATAGTAAGACTTCATCTCTACAAAACATTTTTTTAAATTAGCCAGGTGTTTTGCGTACCTGCAATGCTAGCTACTTGGGAGCCTGAGGAAGGAGGATTTCTTAAGCCCAGGAGTTCGAGGTTACAGTGACACTACTGTAATTTATTCTAATCATTGTAATTATGTTGTATGTGTAATGCTGAACTATGATGGCACCATTACACTCCAGCCTGGGTGTCACAGCGAGACCTTGTCTCTAAAAAGAAAATACATATATATATATAATCTATATATAAATGTATTTTTATATAGATAGAGATATATAAATATATATAGACATATTTATATATACATAGAAAGAGACATATATATATATGGTCAGAAAAATATTTGCATATTGAACATTTGATAACGTAAGTCAGCTTTCGTATAATTTTAGTGGTATGATGTTTGATGTGAATTGTTCTCACTTTATGTAGGAACACAAGGTGCTTTTGACTGGCACACCTCTCCAAAATACAGTTGAAGAACTGTTTAGTCTTCTTCACTTTCTTGAACCTTTAAGGTTTCCTTCTGAGTCAACGTTTATGCAAGAATTTGGGGATCTGAAAACAGAGGAACAGGTATCCTATTGCTCTTTGTAAATATATTCATCACATTTCTAATTATTGTAATTATTTTATATGTGTAATTAAGTGCTCACTTATGTTATATATCTTTTTATCATTTTTAATTCAGGTACAGAAACTTCAGGCTATCCTGAAACCAATGATGTTGAGACGATTAAAAGAAGATGTGGAAAAGAAGTTGGCACCTAAAGAAGAAACCATCATTGAAGTAGAACTTACTAACATTCAAAAGAAATATTACCGGGCTATCTTGGAAAAGAACTTTTCTTTTTTATCCAAGGGAGCAGGACAAACTAATGTACCTAACTTGGTCAATACCATGATGGAGCTCAGGAAATGCTGTAATCATCCATATCTTATCAAAGGTAGCTACAAAGATTTTAACAAATACTTTTTTCTTGCTAAATATTAATAAACAGAAAACATTAATAAAGAGTAAATATTAATAAACAGAAAACATTACAGCTATAGTAGCTGTTATGACTCTACGGTGATATTCTGAGGAATTACAAGTGTTACAGAATCAGAGGCGATGTGAACTACTTTGTTACAGTGACTGATGTTAGCACAGGAGGTTACAACAGCAGGAGTTTGTTCAGTATAATTTGGACTAGAATTTGTCCTCTTGTTTAATCCTAATCTTGGACAAAGACAGCAAAGCCAATTTTTGGGGCTTCTGCATTTACAATTTTTTCCCGGCTTCCTTCCAGTCTAGATACATCAGTTAGTGTTTGAATTTTGTGCTGTAATAATGTTACTTTTTAAGATCTTATCAGGCTCTCTCCTAGTGTATGTTTGGGTTTTTCACTTATGCCTGGGAATATGTACTCTCTACTTACTTTATTCAAGACAACTGAAGTCTCTTGCAGTTTTACAGTACTCTCTTAGGCTAGACAGGTTGAGGAAAGGAATACAGAGAGGCTCTTTAATTCTGATATGGATTATCCAAAGGAAGTATGCGTCAAGGACCTATAACATGACTTTCATTTTAGTTTATTCTCTTCTTTATTTTATTTATTTTATTATTTTTTTTGAGATAGTGTCGCTCTGTCGTCCAGGCTGGAGTCCGGTAGTGTGTTCATAGCTCACAGTAGCCTCAAGCTGGGAACTGATCCTTCCACCTCAGCCTCCTTAGTAACTAGAAGTGGACATATGCACCACCATACCCAGCTAATTTCTGTCTTCCTTTGTTTTTTTTTTGTTGTTGTTGTTTGTTTTTTGGTAGAGATGGGGTCTTGCTATATTGCCCAGGCTGGTGTCAAACTCCTGACCTCAATAAATCCTTCTACCTTAGCCTCCCAGAGTATTGAAATTACAGGCGTGAACCACTGTACCTAGCTTTAATTTTTTCTTGTTTCCTTGTTTTGGAGGCTAACAAGATCCCCATAGACACATCCAAATCAATTATGATCAACCATCAGTGATGACAACTGTTATGATTGGTGTTTAAATATTAGATGTTTGTTTAAAAATATATGTGTTTACTCAACTGAGTTAGTTTTAAACATCTAATATTTAAACACCAAATATATGGTTGGTGCTTAAATATTAGATTTTTTTTTTAAATGCATGTGTTTACTCAACAGTTTTATTTTTTTCCCTAATAGCATTCATTAAACATTTAGCAAACATAAATTTATACAAGGCATTATGCCAGGTATCCAAGGAGATAAAAAGATGTTTAAGACATTGTCCATGTCCTCAATTAAATTACAGTCTGGTATTGGTGGAGGTTCAGCAACAAGCATGAATAAGTCTAATAAAAGTAGGCCGGGCGCGGTGGCTCACGCCTGTAATCCCAACACTTTGGGAGGCCGAGGCGGGTGGATCACGAGGTCCAGAGATCGAGACCATCCTGGTCAACACGGTGAAACCCCGTCTCTACTAAAAATACAAAAAATTAGCTGGGCATGGTGGTGTGTGCCTGTAATCCCAGCTACTCAGGAGGCTGAGGCAGGAGAATTGCCTGAACCCAGGAGGTGGAGGTTGCGGTGAGCAGAGATCGCGCCATTGCACTCCAGCCTGGGTAACAAGAGCGAAACTCTGCCTCAAAAAAAATAAATAAATAAAATAAAATAAAATAAAAGCAGTGTACATGCCATTAGAAAATTATGTTACAGAAACACACAGGAGCACTAATTTTGATTAAAAAGAAAGCAGTTGGGAATTTCCTGCATTTTTGCATTGCTTCTTTCATCCCCTGTTTCTTTGACAGGTGCTGAGGAGAAAATACTTGGAGAATTTAGAGATACATATAATCCAGCTGCTTCTGATTTTCATCTTCAAGCAATGATCCAGTCTGCTGGTAAATTGGTCCTTATTGATAAATTGCTTCCCAAAATGAAAGCTGGAGGTCATAAAGTGCTCATCTTCTCTCAGATGGTTCGCTGCCTTGACATTCTGGAGGACTATCTCATACATAAAAGGTAAAGCATACTGTAATCCACTGAATTATACTATGAATTATGCTAAGTATATGCTATTAAGATTTGTGCAGCACTGTACTGTAAATGAACTTTACTCATATCTTTCTCTTTACCTAGATTAGAATAAAGCATTCCAATTTATAAGTAAAGATTGTTTAGGATTGATTATGTGTTATATTTTCCCAACCTGCAAATGTTGGAATATTAGATGTGCCTGAGAAGCCCAATTTAGAAAAGTTTGCAAATAAATACTATGTGACAGGAATGGGTTTAATAATGTACATTTTACTTGATTTATAAACCTTGTAGTAATGAAACTTTAAATAGACATATTTACAATAGTCATCTTCAAAATTGAAAAAAGTGATTCAAGAACCTTTGGATCTGTTTCATTTTTATAATTAGAACCTTAAGTTGTGTGGTACTTTTATTCTTATATACTGTATAAAATTTGTTCATGCTTTAATATTTTTCTATTTGTTTCAATGTGGATTTGTTTGTTTTGTTTTGTTTATTGGTAAATCTCGGTAAGATAGTGTTAAGTATTGTCTAATCAGTATTTAGGCTATTTTAGCTGTATATGTTTTTTTTTTGAGACAGTGTCTCACTCTATTGCCCAGAGTAGTGTGCAGTGGTGTGATCATAGCTCATTGCAGCCTCAAACTCCTAAGCTCAAGCAATCCTCCCACCTCAGCCTCCCAGGAAGCTGGGACTACAGGCATACACTACCACACCCAGCTAATTTGTTTATTTTTGGTAGAGGGAGGATCTCGCTATGTTGCCCAAGCTGGTCTCAAACTCCCGGATTGAAGTAGTTCTACCTCAGCCTCCCAAAGTGATGGGATTATAGGCATGAGCCACCATACCTGGCTTGCAGATTTTAATTCAATAGATTTTAACCGATATAGATAAGTAAAGGTCTATACTGATTTATGTTATTAGAGATTATGTAGTTCGTTTTTATTTTCATTTTTATTTCTAGTTTCATTGTTATTGTCAGTGTCCTACTCTTTTGCCTCATTTTAAAATGTATATTCTCAATTTTATGTCATGTAAGTGATACAAACATTAAAATGCAGTGTTCTCAAAAATAGCCATTCTTATATTTTTTGGATCTCCTTATGTGAAGAACTTTTTACAGATAAAACTGTACTTATAAATTTCTATTGCAATTCCATGGAAAATTCAGAGTTTTTTTATTGTCATAAGAAACATTATTAGAAGTCTTACCTCCATTTCGCAGGTACAAGAGATAACCATGGAGCAACTGCTACAACTCTAGTAAATCATATGTAGAAGTGTGGCAGATGTCATATGTATACCACTTAGAGTCCTAGCACTGACATTTTTATGTATTTTATTTTTATTTGATGTTTCGCAGTTTTTTAGTTTTGTATATGTTAAATGGGGAAGGATAAAATAAGATAATTACTTTGCAGTAATGACTGTAAAGAATTCAACAGCATTTCAGTGTGTTCTTAATAGATTGCAATGTAGAAGCAAGTATGTCAGTCGAGAGCAACATGGATTAAGGACAAAAGAAATATTTGTAGCCTTCTTGTATAAAGTTTTGTGAAAGTCTTCTTGAAAAAAAAATTATTATGATGAGATCAGCAAAGTAGTTTTATAGACTGTCTTTTTTTATTCTAACTTCTGAAATAAAATTTGTTGTGGTAGTGTTCTTTTACCTATGCATCCGGGAATTCAGAGGTTTTGTATCTTTATATTAGTTTTTGTTTTCTCCTTAGCACCAACATCAAAAAGTATAAAGCCACAGAAACTAGTTGAGATGATATTGCTTCTTAATGTTAGAGAAAACATAATGCTGTAGGAAAACTGACTTTATATTTGATAGAATATGTCTTCAATTTTATTATATTTATTTATGTAAATTTATTCCATTTCATTCCATAGATATTTGTATGAGCGAATTGATGGCAGAGTCAGAGGAAATCTTCGACAAGCTGCTATAGATAGATTTAGTAAACCTGATTCAGATAGATTTGTTTTTCTCCTGTGTACCCGAGCTGGTGGGTTGGGCATCAACTTAACTGCAGCTGATACATGTATAATTTTTGATTCTGATTGGAATCCTCAAAATGATCTTCAGGTAAGTAATTTACTTGGCTAACAAGAAATGCATTTTTTTTAAAAAAGTAAAATTGTGTAACTGTTTTTGGTAATCCACATCTTTTATTTTTGTCTGGACAAACTAACATGTGTCTCTCTATGAACTATCTGTGCCAAATAAAATAGCTGAAATTATTTTAATTTTTATGATAAAAACTATAATGACAAAAATGTTTTACTTTTTTATGTCTGTCTTATAAAATATGTCTTACTAGCTTATAAAAAGTTATACTTATTTGAGTACAGTAATTTTGTTTGTTTGTTTAGATATGAGGTCTCACTATGTTGCCCAGGCTGGTCTTGAAACCCAGGACTCAAGCATTCCTCCCGTCTCGGCCTCCAAAAGTACTGGGTTTATAGGCATTTGTCATCATGCTTGGCCCAGTATTGTTATAGTTTAAAGAATATTATATAAATTTGAGAGAGACCTTCAGCTCTAAGAATAATTTATTTGTAATAAATTTAAATTTCAGAATTTTAATCCTTAAAAATAAGTACTTGCTTATTCTAATTTTATCTTGTAATCATAATATATTATGCCTTTTTATAAAATACTTTAGAACATGAAGCCACACATATAAGTAATGACTATACTTGGACTACATAGAAATAAAGGAATATTAATTACAGTGATAGAAGAGGGTCTAAATTTGCAGAAGGATATGAAAGGAGAACAAAACATAAGAGAAATTATTTTATTATTCTTCAGTCTTAACTGCATTGCAATTAATATTGGTACTTTTCTTTATAAGACTAGTGAAGTGTAATCATGAGAAGGGGCAAAGTAGAGTTCAATCTCTGTGAATCAGACCAGCCGTATTATTTTTTTAAATAAGTATAAAAACAAATATAATAAATGGTTAAGAATATACCTAGCCTAAAACATATTTTAAATTGCTCATTTATGTAACTATATGTAATCTACTTTAAAATATCCAAAGATCCAAAATTAATACAATAAGCCAGAGACCAAATCTTTCTGTAGAAGGCTCAATTAGTAAATATTTCAAGCTTTGTGTGCAACATAAGATCTTTATTAGACATTCTTGTTCGTTTGTCACAATCCTTTTAAAAGGTAAAAAAGCCTGTGTTGGCAGACCAGATTTGATCCACAGGCTGTAGTTTCCCAATTCCTACATTAAACCCAAATAATAATTGTTTGCCTTTGAAATGCATGTTTGTACATATAACCACCCATAGTGGATGTTCTAAAAGTTAACTTAAAATAATAAAGTCACTTTATAGAACCTGAAGAGAAAGGGGAGAAACTATCCTGAATCTCCCAACTTCTCCCTCTCACTTGGTTTTCTATTTAACTGCTAATGTAGATCCAGTCTTTCCAGACTAAGATAATTTTGGCTTACTGTGCTTACCCTACACCTAGAGCAAAGCTGCCTATTTACAGTCCTGGGTTCCAAATGGCACAAATTGGATGTGGATAGAATAAAAATGTCAATGAAGGACATTACATCAGCGCCCCCTATAAATGTTAAAGCCACATTTTATGACTTAATTTGTCTGAAGATAATGGGAAGGTGATTAGTAATTTGGGAGAAAAACTAGATTTTATAGAATACTTGGAGTCAAGATTTATCATACAAAGTTTGTTTAGTAGGAACTCATGATAAAATATGCAGCCCTTATGTGATCTCTGATGTCTCCACTTCTAACATGTATACATATTAGATAATTAGTTTGTCCTTCATTTAAATAAAATTTAGATCTCTACAGTAATTTACCTTGCATGGTTTTTTCCCCCAAAAAAATTACCCAGCTTGGAAAGAAATCATAGATGACACAAACAGATAGAAACACATCCCATGCTCATGGATGGGAAGAATTAATATTGTGAAAATGACCATATTGCCAAAAGCAATCTACAAATTCAATGCAATCCCCATCAAAATACCACCATCCTTCTTCACAGAATTAGAAAAAACAATTCTGAAATTCATATGAAATCAAAAAAGAGCCCACATCACCAAAGCAGGACTAAGCAAAAAGAACAAATTTCAAGGCATCACGCTATCTGATTTCAAACTATACTACAAGGCCATAGTCACCAAAACAGCATGGTACTGGTATAAAAATAGACACATAGACCAGTGGAACAGCATAGAGAAGTCAGAAATAAACTCAAATACTTACAGCTAGTTTATCTTTGACAAAGCAAACAAAAATATTAAGTGGGGAAAGGACACCCTATTCAATGATAGCCGAGACTTAACTAAACTAAAGAGCTTTTGCCTGGCAAAAGTAAGTCAGTAGAGTAAATAGACAACCCACAGAGTGGGAGAAAATCTTCACAATCTTATACATCTGAAAAAGGACTAATTTCCAGAATCTATAACAAACTCAAGTCAGAAAAAAGAAAAACCATCCCATCAAAAAGTGAGCTAAGGACATGAATAGATAATTCTCAAAAGAAGATATACAAATGACCAATAAACATATGAAAAGATGCTCAACATCACTAATGATCAGGGAAATGCAAATCAAAACCACAATGCAATACCACCTTACTCCTGCAAGAATGGTGGTAATCAAAAAACAGTAGAGGTTGGCATAGATTCAGTGAAGAGGGAACACTTCTACACTGCTGGTAGGAATGTAAACTAGTATAGCTGCTGTGGAAAACACTGGATATTCCTTAAAGAACTAAAAGTAGAACTACCATTTAATCCAGCAATCTCACTACTGGGTATCTACCTAGAGAAAAAGATGTCATTATTCAAAAAAGATACTTGCACACACATGTTGATAGCAGCACAATTTACAATAGCAAAGTCATGGAACCAACCCAAATGCCCATCAGTTAACAAGTGGATAAAGAAACTCTGGTGTGTATATATACATATACATACACACACACACATATATATATATATATATATATATATATATATATATATATGATGGAACACTGTGCAGCCATAAAAAAACAATGAATTAACAGCATTTTCAGTGACCTGGATGACCTTAGAGACTATTGTTCTAAGTGAAGTAACTCAGGAATGGAAAACCAAACATCATATGTTCTCACTCCTAAGTGGAGCTAAGCTATGAGGACACAAAGGCATAAGATTGATATGATGGACTTTGAGGACGTAGAGAGAAGAGTAGTGGGGGGGCGAGGGATAAAAGACTGCAAATATAGTGCAATGTATACTGCTTAGGTGATGGTTGTACAAAATCTCACAAGTCACTACTAAAGAACTTATTCATGTAACCAAATACCACCTTACTCCAATAACTTCTGGGGAAAAAACTACCCAGCTTAAATAAAATATATTGAAAAGATTGTTGATAATATAATAGAAAAAAGTTTAGAAATTTAGATTAAACTTTAAAACTTGAGTTGCCAGCTAGGTGTGGTAGCTCACACCTGTAATCCCAGTACTTTGAGAGGCCAAAGTGATAGGATCTCTTTAGCCCAGGAGTTCAACTGGGCAACATAGCAAGTCCCCATGTCTAAAACAAACAAACAATCAAAAAATTTGAGTTACCATCAACTATAAAATCTGTTTAAAAGTTTTGTGTCCCTGCCTAGAAGTATATTGACTACACTTCCATTAAAACATAATAAGGCCGGGTATGTTGGCTAACGCCTGTAATTCCAACACTTAGGGAGGCCGAGACAGGTGGATCACTTGAGTTCAGGAATTCAAGACCAGTCTCGCCAATATGGTGAAACCCTGTCAGTACTAAAAATACAAAAATTACCTGGGCATGGTGGTGGGCACCTGTAATCCCAGCTACTTGAGAAACTGAGGCAGGAAAATCACTTGAATCCAGGAGGTGGAGGTTGCAGTGAGCCGAGATGGTGCCACTGTTCTCCAGCCAGGGTGACAGAGCGAGATTCTGTCTCGAAAAAAAAACAGTCCTTTGTGAATTTATATTCTTTGATATTTAAGCTTATAAACCTAAATTTTAATTTATCCCTGATTGTGGGATTATTTCTTGTTGTGATAAGCTCTGCCTTAATTTCTAGAAAAAGGTTATATTTAATTCAATAAAAATGGTCTAAGACTTCTTACATGTGTTTATATCCCGTATATATAGTTTGCTATTACATGCCTCTTGAGAAAATAATTAAATATGTCTTTTCATTTTTATAGGCCCAAGCTCGTTGCCACAGAATTGGTCAGAACAAAGCAGTTAAAGTCTACAGACTGGTAACTCGTAACTCATATGAGAGAGAGATGTTTGACCGAGCCAGTTTGAAACTGGGCCTAGATAAGGCTGTATTACAGAGCATGAGTGGAAGAGAAAGTAATGTTGGTGGTGTATGTATATTTTCTTTTTCACTTGAGATTTTTGTGTGTTTTTGTATTTAATTTTACCTCCTATAGTGTATCATTTAGTTTTGGTCCGTGCAAAACACTAAATACATTTGTTTTATGCAGGGGGGCATTTTCAGGATGGAGCTATGTTTAGTTAATACTTTTGAATACTGTTCTGTCTGTATAGCTCCAGAGCTTATGAATTCTAAATGTATTTTCAAGATAAAAATTCTTTGCTCTCTTTTTAGGATATTTGTATGATTGGCATAGCAAAATAGAATTTGTGTTTATATAAACAGTTTTGAAATTTTTTATTTCAGTGTCAAACTACTAGCATTGGCTTTGTCTTATCATAAATGATGATATTTTAGTTTCCCCCACCCCCAAGGTTCTTGCCTAATATCTATCAATAATAGGATCCTAGTTCTGGGCTGGGCACATGGCTCATACCTATAATCTCAGCACTTTGGGAGGCTGAGGTGGGAGGATCAGCCTCGTGCTTGAGCCCAGGAATTGAGACAAGCCTGGACAGCATGGCAAGACCCTGTCTCTATAAAAAACAAAAATGACCTAGGCATGATGGAGCATGCCTATGGTCGAAGCTACTTGGGAGGCTGAGGTGGGAGAATCACTTGAGCCCAGGAGGTCAAGGCTGCAGTGAGCTATGTTTGCACCACTGCACTCCAGCATGGATAACAGAGCAAGACCCTGTTTCAAAAAAATAAAGAAAGAAAGAATCCTAGTATTAAAAAGAACTTTGAAAAAGGCTACCCGACCCTTAGGCCTTATATTAACCAAAGCCATTCTAGGCAGATGGGTAATTCTTATTTTAAAGACGGCAAAGAAGAGTCAACAACTTCAATATATTATTTCCATGAATTCTCTCTTATGTGCATCCCAAACCCAAATGCAGTTTAAGCATGCCTCTTTTGTTCTTTGACATCCTTTAGGGATACTTTCTCGTTTTACGAACTTTTTAAAAAAACTATTTTTATGGAAGTTAATTTCTCCGTAGATTCAACAGCTTTCCAAAAAGGAAATAGAAGACCTGCTTCGAAGAGGTGCTTATGGTGCCATTATGGAGGAAGAAGATGAAGGCTCTAAATTCTGTGAAGAGGATATCGATCAGATTTTACTACGTCGTACAAAAACCATTACAATTGAATCAGAAGGACGTGGGTCAACATTTGCCAAGGTAACAGTGAATAGTATTTTTTAAAATAGCAGTGATGTTCATATCCTAACTACTGAAAAAGTTTAATTATCTCTTAGACTAAATGTTTAAACATACTGAATTAGCTGAAAAGCAATAATGTATTTTTCTTCATTTTTTTCTGATTTCCTGTATTAATTTCACATGCACTCTTCTGATCCTTGTGAAATAGAATAAATATAATAACTAGAAATAGTTCTAAATGTTAGTGTAGAACATATGAAATCAAAGAAATTTAGAAACTAAACATCTGTATATGCCAAAGGCAAAACAAAATGTAAGTAATGTAAGAGGTTAAATCATGTTACATCAACTTTCGTAATTTAAAGGAAAGACAGAATTTCCAATTTCATTTTAAATACTTACCATTGGCTGGGTGGGGTGGCTCACATCTGTAATCCCCGTACTTTGGGAGGCCAAGGCAGGTGGATCACCTGAGGTCAGAAGTCTGAGGTCAAAATGGTGAAACTCGGTCTTTACTAAAAATACAAAAATTAGTGTGAGCCACTGCACCCAGCCATATTTCTTTTTTCTTTCTCTCTCTCCTTTTTTTTCCCCAACCAAGACATGCTAAACTTACCTCTTCCATTCATCTGAATAGTTTATTATTGCAGTATTCTGTCTCATCTACACTAATTGCAGAAAACCACACACAAGTTTTCTCTTTTCCACTGAACTTCCTTTCTGCGTTTCCCTTCTTCCCAATTCCCCTCTCTGCTTTCAATCCAGAGATTTTTCTTTATCTTTATGGGGAACATTGTGGTATAGCAAGAAGTACAGGTGCTGTACCAAAAGTAATGATATCAACCTTCAAATGGAAACTCGCTTGCATTCAGTTAGCAGACTAATAAATTCTTGTGTCAGGTATTTTGGTAAATGCCAGGAATACTAAAATGAAAGGATTACAGTTGCTGAGAAAAATAAAGTAGCAAATGATTAATTCTGTATGTTCTGAATAAAGAAAGCCTTTGCAAAGAAAATAACATTCAAGCTGAGTCTTGAGGGAATTGTGAATTTCATTGTTTTACAAAGAGAAGGAAAAAGCCAGCTAAATGAGTCATATGTTGCTAAACTACAAGGAATATTTCAGGATTGTAACAGGCATGTATGGATACAGGAGATGAATTACATGAAGATGAAATTGTGAAGGAGTTAGGGGAGTTGAACCCAAATTGTGAAGGGCTTTGTGGGCCATTTTGAGGAATTTGAACTTGATCCTAAGGCAGTTAAGCTTTTAAAGTCCTTCAAGCAGAAATTGGACATAATGCAGTCTGGTTTAGAAGTTTAACTCTAGCAGCAGCATGGAGAACAAGTTGGAAAGGGGAAAGACTAGAAACAAGGAGATTATTTAATGGGCGTATGCAGGAAATAATGATGGGTGAACCAGGGTTTTGGAGACTTACTTGAATCAATAGGAGTTGATGACCAGTTAGAAATGTTTAGAAGGAAGAATCAGAAATGACTTGAAGATTTTTTGCTTAAGTAGCTAGAAGGGTCACGATTGTCTTTAAGATAGAGAAGGACATTCATATGGGGAAAATAAAATACTGGAGCTGTTGTATTTATGACATTACGGGGCATCCAAATGGAGATGTCTAGGAGAGTTGCCTGGGACACAGATACAGATTTCGAAATTAGTAGAGAATAAATCAGAAGAAAGTCATTTCTCTTGTTTCCAAAATAAACATTGCAAAAGTAAAGTATAAGATTGAGAACTAAAACTATTCATGATTGAGTAGATGTACCCTGGCTCTAGTTTTTTTCCTGGGAAATCTTATTCAGTTTTGATTCCTTGGTTCTGTACTCTAAGTACAGATATATTTTTCCTCATATTGAAATCTAATTAATATCAAAAAGTATTGGTCATGACTATTGTCCTTGTTGATTAGGCCAAACATAGAGATACTCTCCTTAAAGTTTTTGTTGTTTTGTTTTGTTTTTAATTAATGTAGGCATATGCAAAGCATTTAATGAGCACATGTGATTCTTGGCTTCCTCATTTAACATGTTAATGATAATGATCATGGGAAGTCAGAAAAACAGAGTTTGAATTCTAACTCATAAGCTGAGTGACCTTTAACAATTAACCTCTTTGAGTCTTGCTTTAAAGAGGAGATCTTAGTAATCATACTTGGCCTTTCTGACTTTACTATACAGTGCTATGTAACTATTATTTTACTTAGAGAACTCAAGTATACTCTTAATGCTCTGAGAATTGAGATATGCTTAAGTGTTTAAATATCTACTTTAAATCCTCACACCAGGGAGTAAATGTCATATTTGAAAAGAGCGCTGACAAAGTACCACAACAGCTGAGGAGAATCAAGAGTTTGTTCTAGTTGTTTTATAATTTGTTTATTTCCCAAACAATTTGTTCATTCCCATAGTTGTATGGGAATGCTGGTAGATACTGGACATTTGACAAAATGGGATATGGTGTAAAGTTAGTAGTATTTTACACTTTTTCCTGGGATCCAGACTTCAGCTCTGCTCAACTATTTTCAGTGATTTGGAGAAATAAAATAATTCCATTCTGTGTTTCTTTGCATTATCAAATAGTATTTAATAAGGAGCTACATATATGGAGCAGGATCCTTATGAGAATATCTAGACTTAGTACATATTCATCAAATAGAACTCATTATTGGAAACTTGATTTTCAAGTGATGATATCCCTTAAACATTGTTTTGGGAGTTTTTTTTGTTTTTTTTTTTTTTTTTGAAACTGAGTTTTGCTCTTGTTGCCCAGGCTGGAGTGCAGTGGCACAATCTCTGCTCACCACAACCTCCACCTCCCAGGTTCAAGCTATTCTCCTGCCTCAGCCTCCCGAGTAGCTGGGATCACAGGCAAGCGCCATGATGCCCAGCTAATTTTGTATTTTTAGTAGAAACGGGGTTTCTCCATGTCGGCCAGGCTGGTCTCAAACTCCTGACCTCGTGATTCGCCCATCTTGACCTCCCAAAGTGCTAGATTATAGGCATGAGCCACCATGCCCAGCCCTTCTAATCTGATTTTTAGAAAATTGATAGAGAATAAAATACTTTGAATTGATTAATTTACAAAGCAAAGAAAACCGTCTAAATTGTGTTTCAGATGGATTGCTTATTTGTAAGGGCCTTTAATTGGCATCTTCTGCCTTTCTACCACTATCATAGGAAGATGGATTTCACCATTTAAAAGTTTTCTCTTGCAAATAATATAGAGATTTAATGGTAGAAGGAATGCATTTTAAGAAGAAAAGTTTAGGGGTAACTAGGATATTAGGATTTAACATATGGAAGAAGATAAACCTGTATTTGATGACCTCTTCTACAACAGGCATCTTCTATAGGCAGAATCATTTGTTATAATCCTTGAGAATCATGTAAGTCAGTCATCTTGTAAATAGCTTATAGGTTATATGTCAATTAGCAAAAGACTCTTGAATTATTTAGAAATTTAAAATTGCTTATTTATACATTAATTATTTGTCATAATGAATGTAACAAAAGTTATTTAATTCTGAAATTTAGTTTCTTCCAGGCAAATTTTTAAAATTATCAGTAGTTATATGATAGCAGAATAAAAATTATTATACACTGTAGCATAGGATTTTTTTTTAGGTAAACAACCAAAAAGTAACACACTTTAAAATCTGACTTTTCTTTCAATGACTTCATATTTAATGACGCCCCATGATTTTTTGTTTTTTTGTTGTTGGGTTTTCTTTTGTTTTCTTTTTTTCTTTGAGACAGATCTCACTTTGTCGCCCAAGCTGGAGTACATTTCCTGGGCTTAAGTGATCCTCCTGCCTCAGCCTCCCATGTTGCTGGGACCACAGGCACATGCCACCATGCACAGTTAATTTGTTGATTTCTTATAGTGACAGGGTCTTACTTTGTTGCCCAGGCTGGTCTCAAACTCCTGAACTCAAGCAATCCTCCCACCTTAGGCTCCCAAAGTGTTAGGATTACAGGCATGAGCCACTATGCCCAGCCTGCTTTTGTTGTTCAATGTTCTCCAGCTCATGTAAATATTCATTTACCAGATTGGTTAAATCTCAAGAGGCATGTATCAGTGAAACTGTAGAACAGAATAAAACCCTATGAACTTCATTCAGTAAACTTCTCACTATTCCTGAAAATTGATATGTTTATATTAATGAAAATATTAAAGTATCATATATCCTTAGTTGTGAGAAATTTATTCTGAAATAGTTAAGGAATTACTTGCATGTAGTTAGATGTCCATTTCTTATACTCATTTATACCAGTTTGATGAATTGTTATAACATACTTATTTTATACAGATGATGATAGCTGTGTTGTTTTGTTTTATCAAACTGATTAGTCTTTGTTCTTTCAAGTTGGATGTGAAGGTCAGGACTGGTGGTACATGCCTGTAATTATAACACTTTGGGAGGATAAGGCAGGAAGATCACTTAAGGCTGGAAGTGGGAGACCAGCCTAGGCAAGAAAGTGAAATTCCATCTCTATGAAAAACTTAAAAATCAGCCAGGCAAGGTGGTGTGTGCTTGTTGTCTCATCTACTTGGGATGCTGTGGCAGGAAGACTGCTTGAACCCAAGAGCTAGAGGCTACAATGAGCCATGATCGTATAGCTGCACTCCAGTCTGGGCAAGAGTGAGATTTTTTTCTAAAAGAAAAACTGTAATCCCAGCACTTTGGGAGGCCGAGGCGGGTGGATCACGAGGTCAAGAGATCGAGACCATCCTGGTCAACATGGTGAAACCCCGTCTCTACTAAAAAAATACAAAAAATTAGCTGGGCATGGTGGCGCGTGCCTGTAATCCCAACTACTCAGGAGGCTGAGGCAGGAGAATTGCCTGAATCCAGGAGGCGGAGGTTGCGGTGAGCCGAGATCACGCTATTGCACTCCAGCCTGGGTAACATGAGTGAAACTCCGTCTCAAAAAAAAAAAAAAAAGTTGGATATGAGGTTTTATAGTATGTGGTTTCTCATTAAGAGTGTCTCATACTATTTCCTGTTGCCACTGTAACAAATTATCACGAAGTTCGTGGCTTAAGACAACACAAACTTTTTCTCTTACAGTTCTCAATATCAGAAGTCTAACATGTCTTTCTTTCACAGGGCTAAAATCAAGGTGTCAGTAGGGCTGGTTCATTCTGGAATCTTTAGGAGAGAATCTGTTTCTCATCTCTTCCACTTCCTAAGACTACCTGCATTCCTTGGCTTGTGGCCACAGTACTCCTATCTCTGCTTCTGTCATGTCATATCCTTTTTCTTTTCTAGGGTCAAATCTCCCACTGCCTCACTCTTGTGAGAACATTTATAATTACGTTTAGGGCCTACTTGGATAATACAAGCTCGCTCTCTATTTCAAGGTCCTTAACTTAATTATATCTGCAAAGTTCCTTTTCCATATAAGACAAAACTCACAAGGTTCCAGGGATTAGAATGAGGTATCTTTGGTGGCCGTTATTTAGCTTATCACATGTATCAGTTCAAAGAATTCGCTTTTCAGTAGTTTTATAATATTAAAGCTATAATTTAGAGCAAGCAAAAAAAAAAAAAAAGAAATTTAAATTTATATCATGAAAACATTTGTTCCTGTCACTTCTGTTTCGTAAATATGTCAGCAAAATGCACATTTTTAAACACTTAAGAGTATTTAACATTTGCTTTATTTTATATAAGCATCTTAAAAGCCAGACCTCAAAAGAATACTAGATGGAATGAATGAGTACGTTTATTACTTGGTAAGCAATAACATGAACAGAATCTGAAGTTCAGCAAGAGGCATTTAGCCTTTCAATTTTTGTGTTTTTCAGACTTTTTTTTTTTTATTTGAAACAGACAGGTTCTTGTTTTCTTGCCAGATTAGAGTACAGTTGTGCAATCATGGCTCACTACAGCCTTGACCTCTCAACCTCCTGGGCTCAAGTGATCTACCCACCTCAGCCTCCCAAGTAGCTGGTACCACAGGCGTGCACCATCACACCAGGCTAATTTTTAAAAAATTATTATAGAGATGGGGTCTCACTATGTTGCCCAGGCTGGTCTTGAATTTCAGGCTCAAGCACTCCTCCTGCCTTTGCCTCCCAAAGTGTTGGAATTTACAAGTGTGAGCCACCATGCCCAGCTTGGATGTTTTATAAAGTTTTAAACTACAAATACAGACAGTATTCAACAGTTAGCAACTCATACTTAACTTATCTCATCACACCTCCCACTTTTTCATAATGTTTTGAAGCAAATCCCAGATATCATATCATCACCTTTACCTGTTGTTTCCATATGTATCATTAAAAATAAAGACTTAAAACATAACTATAATACTATTATCACATTTAAAAATAAAACATAATTCATTGGTATTAATTATCCTAGTGCTTAAACTGACGGTTATCTTGAATGTCAAAATATGGCTTGTTTGCTTTTAACAGTTTTATTTTTTTAAGTGGGATTTTTCTGGATTTAAAAAAATTCTATCAAGATTTTTTTAATTAAGATTTTTATCTTTTTATTATATCCTTGATAATTGGGCATTATCTTAAAACCATTTACCACTATTCTCCTTTGAAAATCATTTTAAATGACCATATTCTTCCATTTGTTTTTATAAAAATTGACATGCATTTTTCAGGTCCTTTTCTTAACGCATTGTGTATCTTCAGTGCTCCTTTAATTTTTATAAAGCATGGTGATGACTTTTTTTGATGAGGCCTATTTACAGTGATTTCAGTTGTAAGTAATGATTATTAGACCACAAGTTATACGGTTGAAGTGTCATCTTTAAAATTTCTTTCGGCTAAAAGATTTTGTAATTTCCATGGCATTTGCAAAAATAAGTCACTTGTGTTTTCTTTTCTTGCTCCTCAGTATTTTCTTAAATTTGTACAATGGTTATGCAGTGTTTCTATGGTAATGAAGAGTTTTCCTTTTTTGTGTGTGTTTGGGAAAAGAGTTTTTAAAAATGACAATGATTTATTTTCCTTTATTTCCCATATCCTGTGTTACATTTCCTTTAGGAGATATATCTATCTGAAAATGTGGTGGAAATAAAATAGAAATATACCAGAAAATGAACTCTAGCGCAGGCAGCTTTTGAAATTCTTGTTCTCTAACCTAATTTCTTAATGGTCTCGTAGTGTTTTTAGAAAACATATCTCTGTTCTGTGTAGCCTTCAGCCCAAAAAGATTTGATCCTTGCTTACCAAAAGCATAAGAGTTAACCAACAGCAATACCTTATTTAATTATTCTCCTAAACTTCAGCCTGTGTTTGCATTAAGCCTTTCTCTTAAGCAGATGCAGTGCTATGTTTCAGACCACTGAATTTGAAACACTCTTTGATGTATGTGTATGCAGAATTCAAATTCTATCCATAGTAAACGTGAAGAGATAATGTTTTAAGTGTACTTTAATAGATTTTTCCTCTAAAACTGCCATTATGTATTTCAGGCGAGTTTTGTGGCATCTGGAAACCGGACAGATATTTCTTTAGATGATCCCAACTTCTGGCAAAAATGGGCTAAAAAGGCAGAAATAGATATAGAGGCCATCAGTGGCAGAGTAAGTATTTTTATCCCTCTAAAATAAACTTGCTTTGGGGATACTTGGGCAATAGTATTGTAATATTTTAAGTTGTTCAATTATGCAGCTACTAAAACAAATTTCTGCATATATAAATTGAAGTAGGGTAGCCGAATGAGCTGGGTTAGGTACTCCTTCAATATCCCCCATGATGAGTTATCCTACAGGCATTTAACTTTTGAATATAATTTACATTCTTAAAATTGTCATATGTTTTTTAAATTTTTTTAATGTCTTCAAATCATGGGTTACATTTATTTTCTTTTTAATGTTGTTTTCTTAATGTCAGAGCCCATTAATAATGATCTAGTAAAATATAAATAAAATGCAAAAAAAGGCAGTCAAGAAAGTGGCATTTTTTAAAGTTTCTCTTATGACTTCCCTTGAGCTAAGAAAAGGCCAAAGTGCTAAAACAGATTTTTGGAACTGATGATAATAGCATAACTGTTTATTTACTAAGACACACTTGTCTAATAATTGTATCGGAATCAATGTTTTTGAGTCTTACCAGTTATCAAAATAACAGCTAGATGATTAAAGGAATTTTATATTAAGCACTGATGCATTGGATCTTTTTTAAAGATAGGCTTTTACAATGTAATTACAATTAGGAGTAACACCACTACTATTCATAATTATTACTGTTGAATGCATTTTGTAAATATATGTACTTCTGTGTGAAACAAATAAGTAAACTTGAAAAGATAATTATAAAAATATTATTGGCATATGGCATGTTCATTTAACTAAACAAGTGGTGGGATCTGCAAAACACTATAAACGTTCATAAGTGAATATGCCATTGAGACTTCCTAAATATCAGTACTAACAGAAGTAGAAAAACATAATGCAATAGGATATCTACTTCACAGTAGGAAAAAAAAGTTCTGGAACGCTTAAGAATATAGCTAAAGAAAGATGTGTTTGATTTCTGTAAAGTGAAATTTGGTTGGGAGATGTGTCCATTGGGAATATTTTAAACATTTTAACAGTTTGTTTGTAAACATAGAAATTTTAACACATAGATATGATGCAATGCAAATGAAAATGTGAAACAATTTTTCTTGTAACTAGACAAAATAATTTTAAATTTTTGTTGGAAAAATATTTGATGCATTCTTAGGAATCTGTCCTACAGCAATAAGCATACATGTACAATGATAATATAGTACAATGATACTCGTTGCAGCATTTTTTGTTACAGCAAAAATTTAGAAACTAAATTTTCTATACAGGAGCAATGGTACATTCATACTGTCTAATGCAATAATTAAAAAATAATCATGGACATTCTTATGTACCATCTATTGTGGACTAACAGAGCTCCAAGACAGAGAAAGAGAGAGATGCAAAATGATACTTACAATGTGATCTCTATTTATGATTTTTTAACTGTATATATCTGTAATTACATTCTGATGGGTAAGAAAGCAGTAAACAAATAGATAATTTGGGAGTGAGGAAAATAAAGCAGTAAGATGGTAGAGAATGCTGGAGAAGGAGAATTAAACTAGGTAAAGCGATCAAGGGAGGTCACTGCAAAAGGATATCTGCACTGAGACTTGAATGATGAGAAAGAGCCAACACACTGATGTCAGGAAAAGCTTTGAGAGAGAAGGAATGGCATTGAGGCACTGGTGGAAATAAGCTTAGTGTATTCTAGAAGCAGGGATAGTTAGTGAGCATGGTGGTAATAGGTGAGGTCAGAGACTGAAGACATGGGCCAAATCAACAGGGCCTTGTAGATTATTTTAAGGAGTTAAGGATTTTGTAAATAAACTTATATAAGCAGATAGCCATTTAATACTAGTGCAGTAACATTTCAAAATATATACTTTTGTAAAAAAAATTAAAGACTTTTCTGAAAATGTACAATAAAGACTGACATTACTGTATGTTAAAGTGTCTAAATATGTTAATACAGTTGGGTACAGTGGCCCATTCCTGTATAATCCCAGCACATCAGGAGGCTGAGGCAGGAGGATTGCTTGAGGCTAGGAGTTTAAGACCAGCCTAGGCAAGATAGCGAGACCCTGTTCTCAACAAAAAAATAAATAAATAAAATTAGCTTAGCTAGGCATGGTTGTGTGTAATTGTAATCCTGGGTACAAATGAGACTGAGGCATGAGAATGGCTTGAGCCCAAGAGTTCAAGGCTACAGTGAGCTTTGATTGTGCCATTGCATTCCAGCCTGAGTGACAGCAAGAACCAATCTCTAAAAAAGAAAAAATAAATTAAAATATATATATATATATATTAATATAAAACAACAATAGTTTAAAAAGTATGATACTGATGGAAAGATACAAAGCAAGGAATAGGATAAGAACAGAAAAAGATCAAAGTATAAGTTTATTAAATATACAAATAGTACTAAAGAAGGATGATTTAATAAATGGTGATTAGGATATTGGGTTAGCATTGGGGAGGAGTGTTATAATCCTGTGCTCTATACCAAGTAAACCAATTTGTGATAAATTTTTAAGTGTTTTTTAATTAAAACGTGAAAAATAGAATAAATTAGATTTCTTTTCACAAATATTTGTGTGGGAAAACATTCTAAATTAGATATTACAAAGGAAGTGATTGGCATATTTAACAATACAAGGCAATTATGTAATGGAAAAATCAAAGCGCAGTCAAACTGGTGACACTATTTGTAGCAGACATGTATATGAAAGTTAATGTTTCTAGTATGTAAAAGCTAATTAAGTTGATCCAAAATTTATCAAATCTCAAAAGATTTGGGGGAAAAGACATTAGAAAATTTACTTAAGAAAAAAATATATTTAGTTTTTTTTTTTCTTAAGGAAAGTGGGAAGGGGAAAAGAGGAAAAGGGACAACGCTTTCTTACAAAAGAATTCCATTTAATTATAGAAGGAATGAAGGAAATAAAGAATCACAATGAATCAACTATAGTAATAATTGTAGCATACAAGATCCATCAGTAAATTCTAAAACTAGTGGGTAAAAGTTTAAGGAGACACTAGATATTTATGTGTCTTCCAAGTATATCTTCCAAAATATTTATTAATTCCAAAGGAAAACTAGTAACTTCACAGTGGAGAAGCTTGGAAAAAGTTAACAGAACCTGTCATAGGACATCACATGCCCCCTTAAATATAATGCACTCCATACATACTATGACCTACCAGGACCTTTATGGTCTAGTCCCTGCTTTCTCTCCTACCATTTGTCCTCTTCTGCTCTAGGACATAAGTTTTTCCTGAACATCTGATGCCATTTCAGGTCCCTTGCTCTTTCCTCTATTTGTAATGCTATCTCCTCCCTGACTGCCTGGCAAACTACTTTTAACTCTTTAGAAAGTCTTTCTAGTATCACTACTTTGTGACATTTTCTCTGACTATGATACCTCTTGTATCATAAAATATTTAATCTTGAATATCATTCATTTAGTTAAACATTTGTCTGTGTAACTAAAACTTTGGATTCCTTATGAGTAGAAACTGCCTTATTCATCATTATATCCACAGCCCATTACATAGGGCCTAGCTTAGAGAAGTTTCTCAAAAATAAAAAGTATGTTAACTTGTTTTGAATGAATTAAACAGAATTGAACGTAGTAAGGTTGATGCAATTACTGCTTTCCTTTTTGTATATTATTTAAATTTTTTTGAAAAGCACTGTAAAATATTTATCACCTTTGACCAGTATTTCCATTTCTGGATACTTTCTTTCTTTTGAATTTATCTTTAGAATATACTTAAGCCACAAAGATTTACTTTAGTATTATTTATTTTAAAAATGAAGAACAATCTAAATTGTGAACTAAAGAAAATTATAAGGCATAAATTCAGTTTTAAATATTTTATGATTATAATTTATATTAATAATATAAAATATCAAATTATTTTTATCCTATGACTGTAATGTCATACAATTTTATATGTTTGATACTAAGAATTCTAAAGGAAGATAAGAAATTCTAAGTTGACTAGATAGATTGGTGAAATTGTTAGTAATTTCTTTTTGTCTGTTTCTGTAATTGTTTGTACAGTTTTAAATGTAAAAATGTAGAACACTGTTAAAAGCAAAATTATAAAAGATCCTTCAAGTAATAGCTGTTCTGTTTTACAGAACAGCTTGGTTATTGACACTCCAAGAATTAGGAAGCAAACAAGACCTTTTAGTGCCACGAAAGATGAATTGGCCGAATTATCTGAAGCTGAAAGTGAAGGAGATGAAAAGCCCAAACTCCGGAGACCCTGTGACCGTTCCAATGGCTATGGAAGAACCGAATGCTTTAGAGTTGAGAAAAACCTGCTAGTTTATGGGTAAAACATTTTTTAATGTTTCTTATAAGTAGTGTGGTATGTAATGTTACAGAAAATATATACTGGGTTTTGAGTACATTTTTTATCTTCTTAGTATCATTAAAATTTGCTTTTAAAGTCCTCTATGTTTAGCGTATATTTAAGAGCAGAATGATGAGATTATCATTAAGCATTTAAATTGTAAAAGTATAACTAAAGTCAAGCTTCTTGCATCTTAAATTTGCATATTCAGTAATACAAATTAGTTGTTATCCATTATTGAATAAAATATATTAGAAACTACTATACCATTCCTCTACATTTTATACATGGACACAGAAGACTTAATTAGCAAAAATGACCTTTTTTTTTTTTTTTTTTTTTTTTTTTTTTTTTTTTTTTTTTTTTTTTTTTTTTTTTTTTCTTTAGAACTTGACTCAACATCAATTAACTATACCCTTTTTAACCAGGTGGGGCCGATGGAGAGAGATTCTATCTCATGGCCGTTTTAAAAGGCAGTTAAATGAACACGATGTAGAGATAATTTGCCGAGCCCTCTTAGCATATTGCCTTATTCACTACCGAGGAGATGAGAAGATTAAAGGTTTCATATGGGATCTCATTACTCCAACTGAAGATGGGCAGACACGAGAGCTACAGAATCATCTAGGTAAGAACATTGTTTTTTTGTTTGTTTGTTTGTTTGTGTTTTGTTTTGTTTTGTTTTGTTTTGTTTTTTTGAGACGGAGTTTCGCTCTTGTTACCCAGGCTGGAGTGCAATGGCGCGATCTCGGCTCACGGCAACCTCCGCCTCCTGGGTTCAGGCAATTCTCCTGCCTCAGCCTCCTGAGTAGCTGGGATTACAGGCACGCGCCACCATGCCCAGCTAATTTTTTGTAGTTTTAGTAGAGACGGGGTTTCACCATGTTGACCAGGATGGTCTCGATCTCTTGACCTCGTGATCCACCCGCCTTGGCCTCCCAAAGTGCTGGGATTACAGGCTTGAGCCACCACGCCCGGCCAAGAACATTGTTTTGTTTGCTTTTAAAATTTACTTTCAGTTATATAAGTAATATTTAACATATTCTCCTACAAAATATAAAAGCATTACAAATAATATTAAGGAAACTTAATCTTTGTTCCCAATTCAAGTTCCAGGTTCAGAAAATCCCAATGTTATCAGTTTAGTGGATTTTACATATTGTTATCAAATATGTAGCTGTTTGGAATTGATGACCCAACAATATGTCTTAGAGGTCTTTCCATCTATGTTCATATAGGTCTATCTAATTTTTTAAGTTCTGTTTAGTATTCCGTAGTATGGATATCCCGTAATTTGTTTAGCATCTTCTTTAATGATGGTTTTTAGGTAGTTTCGATTTTAGACAATTAAAAAACAAGTTTCAGAGAAGGTCCATGTACCTTCCTCCTTGTGCATGCAAATAAATCTTTCACTAAAGTAGATATCAAAAATGGAATTATTAAGGTATCTTTATTACCTAAAATGTGGTCTCTGTGTCAGTAGCATCAGGATCTTCTGGAAGCTTCTTAGAAATGCAGAATCTTAGGCCTCAGATTTACTGAATCATAATCTGCATTTTAACAAGATTCATAGGAATTAGTGTACATATTAAAGTTTGAGAAACATTGATATGCATTTTAAATTTTCATAATACTTTTTATTTATTTTAGACAGGGTTTTGCTCTGTCACCCAGGCTAGAGTACAGTGATGCAAACATGGCTCACTGCAGCCTCGACCTCCTGCGCTTAAGCCATCCTTCTGCCTCAACCTTCTGAGTAGCTGGGACCACAGGCATGTAGCACCACGTCCAGCTTTTTAAAAATTTTTTATATTGTTTAGTTAGGGACTTACCATGTCGCCCAAGCTGGTCTTGAACTCCTGGGTTCAAGCAATCCTTCCACCTCAGCCACCCAAAGTGCTGGGATTATAGACATGAACCACTATGCCTGGCCTAAATTTTCATTATACTTTAATTTGCTGTCCAAAATGGTTATGCCAGTTTACAATCCTATCAGAGGTATATGCTAGTACTTTTTTCTCCTCAGCCTTGCAAACAGAACATTCTTTTCTGCATAAAATATTCTTTTATAGCATAAAATAATTGAATTTTCAGTAAAAAAAAAAATTACTATGTCCTTAAATTTGTTAAAATTTTATTCTATTTAATCAAAAAATATATATTGAAATGCCTGGTGTGTGTTTCTTGTGCAAGGTATTGAAAAGATAAGAAGAAACAAGATAGACGAGATCCCTGGCTCATGAACCTTGCATTCTATTTCTTTTTTTTTTTTTTTTTTTTTTTTTTTTTTTTTGGGCCTTCGCTATTTTTTTTTTTTTTTATGAACCTTGCATTCTAACCAGGTTGACAGACATAGTAAAAATGTACATTAGTTACAGACTGCGGCAATTACTGTGAAGTAAATAAACTATTGAGATGGAAAACAACAGAAAGCACCCATTTTAGATAGGGTGGTCAATGTAGGCCATTTTAATAGGAGACAATGAATTTAATTAATGTGGAGACCTGAGTTCTAGGTAGATGGAAGAATCTCTTTCTTGAAACTCCACTAGAAAAAAGTAAGTCACTATGCTTAATAAACTCTGTAGAATAAAATAACCTGGATTCCACAACAAATAAATTATGGGATTAGGAGTGAATAGAGAGGTATCTACCAACCATTGGTCCTCAACCAAAGATGATTTTCTGCCTCAGTCCCATCCCTATCACAGACTTACAACCTCGAGCATGCTATTGGCATCTAGTGGGTAGAGGCTAGGAGTTCACAGATAGCCCGTCCACAATGAAGAACTATCCCGCTCAAAATATCGTAGTGCCCAGATTGAAACCCTGCTGTAACCTAAAAGAGATTGAAAAGTTATCAACCAATTGCAGTGTGGGGTCTGGGAACTTTATTTTTATGTTTTGTGACAGGGTCTCATAATTCTCTTGCCTAAACTGGAGTGTCATGGCATGAACACAATTCAATCCAGCCTCAACTTCCTGGGCTCAAGTGATCCTCCTCCTATATAGCTAGGAGTACCAGTGCACACCACCATACCTGGCTAATTTTTTTATTTTTTTAAGAGATGGAGTCTCACTTTGTTGCTCAGGCTTGTCTCCAGTTCCTGGGCTCAAGTGATCCTCCTGCCTCAGCCTCCCAAAGTGCTGTGGGGGCTTTATTCAGATCCTGATTGAAACAAACAACCCAGACGAAATTTTTTATTATCTTTATTAACTAATTGGAATTTTGAATACCAAATATTAAGAAGTTATTATTGCATTCCTTAGGGCTGATAATAATATTGTAGTTATTTTAATGGAGGCTTTATCACTAAATAGATACATTTATTAAATTAGATTTAGATATCACTGAATATCTTTTAGATAATGCTAAAAGATACTTTTGATATTTATGAATAAAATGATTGATTTCTTACATTTACTTCAAAATAATATGAAAGATTGGGGGTGAACAAAATCTGGCCATGACTTGATAATTATTGAAGGTAGATAATGGGATGTGGGGTTTCATCATGCTATTCTATCTACTGTTGTATATACTTGCGATCTATAATTTTTTTTTTTTTTTTTTTTT
>NW_016107378.1:2354802-2362006 GCF_001604975.1 Cebus imitator | reverse complement strand
CCTCTGCCCGGGAATTTCCTAGTCTGTGGGCAATAAAAACACGGCGTCCACTCACCCTCTGCGCTTTCACTGGGAGCTGCAATCCTGAGCTGTTCTAAACGGCCATCTTGGATCCTCCCCCCGCGATCTATAATTTTTAAATAAGCATAAATTCTCAAAAATGGATAGAGAATGGGAGAGAAAACTGCAACAAGATTTTGGAAGCTGGGAGCAAATATATTAGTGGTGACTGATTTAACCAACCTGAGATAGCAGAATCTTAGGTCAACACTGGGAAAAGGCAAACTGCTTTGCTTTACAGATTTCCCAAATGTCTTAGGAATTTGTGACATCAGGAACCTCTGGAAGTGGATGTAAAAGGATATAGGTTTTCATTCAAAGCAGCTTAAAAAGGGCCCTAAATACCCTCTTCAGTTCCATGTAGCCAGGATGAAAACTGACAAAGTTTTTCTCAGGAGAGAGTAAAATAGAAGTCTGGGTGGCACTGGTAGTTGAGGTGTGGAGCTACTAAATAGGGATTAAATGACTATGTGCATACTGGCTGATTTATTACTCAAGGAAGAAAACCAAAGGGCTTGCCCCAAACCTAAAGATAATGACAAGAGAAAAAAAAAACCCAGCCAGTATCCTTCAGTAAGCCCACAGTCACTATGCTCCATCCCTTCAGTCTTCCTATCACCTTTTTTATTTGTCACACTTAAATAAGAGTAAACACAGCCAAGGATTATTAGGCATCTCAGGAAAGTCTCTAACATGAAAGACAGAGACAGAAAACCATTGTTTTGGTTTCTGTCTCTATCTTACAGTCCCGGTGGCTCACCCCTGTAATCCCAGCACTTTGGGAGGCTGAGGTGAGCAAATCACTTGAGGTCAGGAGCTCAAGACCAGCCTGGCCAACATGGTGAATTCCCTTCTGTACTAAAACTATAAAAGTTAGCCAACCACGGTGACACGTGCCTGTAATCCCAGCTACTCAGGAGGCTGAGGCATGATAATCGCTTGAACCCAGGAGGCAGAGGTTGCAGTGAACCAAGATCACACTACTGCACTCCAGCCTGGGTAACAGAGCAAGAATATGTCTCAAAAAACCATTAAATTGAACTTGAAGGAAACAAGGATTATAAAAAGGAGCACAACTTTTTTTGAACTATCATTAATATCTTCAAAGATACTTCAGATGTGCCATGACTTCAAAAGAATAAGGTGCTGTAAAAACAGTGAAAGCAGAAACCTATAAATTATAACAACATGTAATGAAATGAAAAAGTAAAAAGAAGATTGAATGTTGAATGTGAGAAAATCTTGTTAGGAAGAAAATTGGAAATACAGAATATCTATAGATTTTATTAGGAAAATTTAAGCATGTATATTTTTAAATATGTACTGTTTTCAAACCAACAAGGGTGGAGAAGATTGGAATACAGAACTGTTTATCATTCTAGCAAAACACAGAAAGAAGGAAGGTATGATAAAACTCAATAAAATTGTAAAGATAAATATATAAATATGTGTAAGCAGCCTATGTATATCTTCACCTGTCAAAAGAGAAAAATTGTTAGATGGGAGGAAAATAAACATTTTTATACTTTAAAGAGATATTATTATACACCAAACAAGAAGCTTAAAAATGAATTTAGTAAAAACCAAACCATACAAATACTAAACCAAACAAAATGTTGTAGTACCATTAACATAGAACAAAGTGAATTTAAGATGGAAGGTATCAATTGGGATTTAAAAAAGAAAGGAACATTACCTGAAAATCAAAAACAATAATCCGTAAAAGAAACTATAACAAGAATGAGCTTATATGCATCTGATAAGATAGCCTCAAAATGTAAAGGAAAAAAAAAAAAACTGCCAAAATTATAAGGAAAAGTGGACAAATCTACATAGTGTTTCTATGTACCATCGTAGTAGAGCACCCACCTGGTATAAAATGGCAGAAGGTAAATGAGGTACAAGAGGAAGAGTCAAACTGCATTATTAATAATTGTGAAAAATTATAAGCGAAACAGCTCCAGTGTCATAGAAGACTAATAAATATGAGGTGGTATAGTCATGCAATAAATTATTATACAGAAACTAAAATAGACAAAATAGAGCCTCATGAGTCAACCGGGATAAATCTTTAAAAATTCAGAGTAATAAATAAGTTATAGGCTTACATTTATAATATATCTGAAAAATACTAAATACTTATCCAACATAGGTAGTAATAGTATAAACATGCATGGAATGGAAAAACAATTTCAGGGTAGTAGTGATCTCTAGGAAGGAATGAGTGAATTTGATAGGAGACTACATAAGGACTTCAAGTACGTATATATTATTTCCTG
This sequence comes from Cebus imitator, assembly GCF_001604975.1. Lineage (NCBI taxonomy): Eukaryota > Metazoa > Chordata > Mammalia > Primates > Cebidae > Cebus > Cebus imitator. The sequence goes on along the minus strand of NW_016107378.1, from coordinate 2,359,667 downwards.
TAATAAAAAACTAAGCATTCGTGACCAGCCTAGCCAACATGGTGAAACCCTGTTTCTACTAAAAATACAAATGTTAGCTGGGCGTGGTGGTGCATGCCAGTAATCCCAGCTACTCAGGAGGCTGAGGCAGGAGAATCACTTGTACTCAGGAGGCAGAGTTTGCAGTAAGCCGAGATTGCATCGCTGCACTCCAGTCTGAGCAATAGAACGAGACTCCATCTCAAAAAAAAAAACAAAAAAAACTAAGTAAATATGGAACATGTGAGCCTGAAGAATGGCAATACTTTTTTCTAGTTTTTAAATATTTCACAACAAATAACTCAAAGAACTAAAATGAATTTAGCTAGCTATCCTGAACAGGATGGCTAACCTAATCTATCTAAATCAATTTTGAAAAGCAAGAGTAGAGGGCAAAACATATTTTTTTTCCAGGAAAGCAAAAGTAAAGCAGAGGGCATAGGTTTGATATTTTAGTTTTTACATTTGTAAAAAAAAAAATCTGTTTTGGAACAAAAAGGAAATCAGAATGATTAACATGAGGCACAGAATTGTTAGCTGTTTTGGGGAAATATGTTTTAATATGTATAAAACCACCATCTTGATTTGTGATTGGGCCAGTATTATTATCATTAATATTTTAAAGATCTCTGAACAGAACTCTGTCTCCAGAAATTTCTTGCATTAAAACAGTCTTTCAAATTGCAAATTTTTATACAGATTATTCCTGATTTTACATGTCCTCCTTATTTTAACAGGGCTATCAGCTCCTGTACCCAGGGGTCGAAAAGGGAAGAAAGTAAAAACTCAAACAAGCTCATTTGATATACAAAAAGCAGAATGGCTTCGAAAATACAATCCCGAGCAGCTACTTCAAGATGAAGGCTACAAAAAACATATAAAACACCACTGTAACAAGTAGGTAGTAGGGTATTTTAAATACAACTCTTTAAATGTTTACTGTTCTGAATTTATTAATAAACTTTAAGCCTGCTGATTTTGAATACAGAGACAGTATGGTCTAAGGCCAATCCTGATCTTAATTTTACAAGGTATCCTTCAGCAAATCATGATACCTCTTGTGTCATTGTTCTCACCAACAGATAAATAAAACTGGCCTCCAAATGAGCTCATTATATCTTACTTGGATATGAAATAATGATGATTGTGAAGATTTTGGAGAAGCTCTTTATATATATGGTAGTAATAAGATTCATTTAATCAGAAGTAATTATTATTTCATTATTTTAAAATCTGTATACAAATTCCTTCCTAATTTTAACCCCATGGCTGAATATTTTAAACAATTAATATCTTTATGCCTTTTGATTTATTTTCCCTTGTTTTTAGGGTTTTGCTTCGTGTGAGAATGCTATATTATCTAAAGCAAGAAGTTATTGGAAGTGAGTGTCAGAAAGTATTTGATGGAGTTGATGCAAGGTAAGTTAAACATCTTTTTGTGTGTTTGTTGTCTTGCCCAGGCAGCTTCAAGCTCCTGGGTTCAAGCAATCCTCCCACCTCAGCCTCCTGAGTAGCTGGCATTATAAGTACACCACCACGCCTGGCTTAAATGATAGATTTGTTTTTATTTTTCAATAACATGATGAAGCAAACATTATATGACCAGAATATTGTATATTAATTGGCTCTTTAGTCTGTGAAATTTAAAAAATGGAAAAATCCATCAAACTTAGGGAATTAACCCTTGCCAATTTGTTACCTTTCTTTTATTGTTCTCATCTTGGCTATCACTAGATGTCACAACATAACAATAATAGTAGTAATATTAAGAATGGTATCTAACCTAGATGCCATTAAAGCAGACACAGATTTTTTTTTTTTTTTTTTTTTTNTTTTTTTGAGACAGAGTTTTGCTCTGTCACCTAGTCTAGAGTGCAGTGGCACGATCTCAGCTCACTGCAACCTCCACCTCCCAGGCACAAGTGATTCTCAGGCCTCAGCCCCCTGAGTAGCTGGGATTGCAAGCATGTGCCACCATACCTGGCTAATTTTTGTATTTTTAGTAGAGACAAGGTTTCACCTTGTTGGCCAAGCTGGTCTCAAACTACAAACCTCAGGTGATATGCCCATCTCAGCCTCCCAAAGTGCTGAGATTACAGGAGTGAGCCACCACACCCAGCCCCAGATACAGATTTAATAACCAATTCATTCATTCCTACGGAACTATTTTTTGAGTACTCACTAAGCAGCAGGCACTGTGAAGCACTAGGAATACAAAGACAAAACACAGTCTTTATCCCTAAGGAGTTTATGGTCTCAGTGAGGAGGAAATAGATAAAACTATACTACAATGTAATAAGTGCTTTTGTGTATGTATAGGATATCAAGGAGGTGCCACTAGAATTTTCTATTTCTAGTTTCATCTTGCCTCTTAATACTACAAGTAACCTTTCCCAATTTTCTTCTCCATTCTCTATAAACATCTGTTTTATGTGGCTCACTCTGCATAAACCTACTACTCAACCCCATTCTCAGCAAATGATACTCCTCCAGCTTTGTAGAGAAATGTAAGCAAGCCATAAAAACAGAAATGCCCTCAGCTTCCTGCCACCAAATCTAAGATCTAATTTTTCTGTACTCAGCCTTTTCTTATTGCCTCTTATTATAATTAAAGAAGCTTTATGGTGACTGACTTCTATATCCACATATGATCCATTCAACACCCTGGTCTCTCATTTCCTTGACCTTTATCTAGTTACCTCTTTTTTTCTCCCCGCTACAGCCACATAATCACCCAGTCATACACTTGATACTGCTGTTATCACCAGTAACAACACTTATTTAATTGGAATTTTGACTATGACATCCTTCCAACTCACTTAACTTGGATACTTCTCATTATAATTCTCTAATCTCATCACGATGTCCCTACATCTTACCTCTTACACACTAGCCATCACCACTTTTATGTCCCCTCTTTCCTCATTATTCAACATAGGTTGAATTCAACATAGAGTCTAGCACTCTACTTGCTAACTAAAATCCTTATCTGTCTCCTTGCTTGCCTTTCCTTCTGTTCTAGATATCTGTTACAACCTCAACTCAGGTTAAACCCAGCTAGCCATTTACTTCTTGCTGCACCTAAGTAGCTGAATATTTGTGGAGAAAATCAAGCAAGCCATGCTGAATGACTGACTTCAAATTTGTGAGCATAGATCTCAAAAGAGATTAAACATCTACTGTTTAACTGTTGTGGCTAGTCAATTCATTTTCCTACTCTTTAAGAGGACCATTTTGTAACTGTCTTCTCAAACCATCTTTCCACCCTACAACCACTGGCCTCCAACAAGGACCTTGCTACATATTTCATGGAAAAAGTAGATACAATCAGATAAGAGCTACCTTCAGTTTTATTTGCATATATGTCCACCCTTGTTAAGGTATCCTTAACAAGGACATATATGCAAATATGTCCTTCCTTCCAGATACAGTAGAAATGTCCCTCCTCCTAAGGCAAACCTGTGCAGCATGGAACTCATCTCTTCTTACCTTTTGAGGACTTTACTCTTACCTTTCTGGGACTTTACCTTTCTTTCTTGTATCTTTTTTTCTCTTTCTCTTTACTGCATCATTCTTCTGGCATACATGTATACCTTAATATCAGTCACTTAACAAAAAAGAGAATAAAACCTCTCTCATTATACATTCTAAGTCTCTATTTCCCTGATCCTCTTTACAACAAACTCCTTTAAAAAGTAGCCTATATTCATTAGCAAGATTAACCAAGAAAAGAAGAGAGAGAATCCGAATCAGCTCAATTAGAAATGAAACAGGAGATGTTACAACTGACACCACAGAAATCCAAAAGATCATTCATGGCTGTTATGAAAACCTTTCACACATAAACTAGAAAACCTAGAGGAGCTGGATAAATTTCTGGAAAGATACAACCCTCCTAGCTTAAATCAGGAAGAATTAGATACCCTGAACAGATCAAAAACAAACAGTGAGATTGAAATGGTAACAAAAAAATTACCAACAAAATAAAAAGTCCAGAACCAGATGGATTAACAGCTGAATTCTGCCAGACAATCAAAGAAGAATTGGTACCAATCCTTTTGACACTCTTCCACAAGATAGAGACAGAAAGAATCCTCCCTAAATCATTCTATGAAGCCAGTATTACCCTAATACCAAAACCAGGAGAGAACATAACCAAAAAAGGAAACTACAGATCTATATTCTTGGTGAACATAGATATAAAAATCCTTAACAGATTACTAACTGAATCCAGCAACATATCAAAAAGATAATCCGCCATGATCAAATAGGTTATATACCGGGGATGGTTTAACATGTGCATCAATAAATGTGGTACACCACATAAACAGAAAAAGAAAAATCACATGATAATTTCAGTAGACACAAAGCATTTGACAAAATCCAGCATCCCTTTATGATTAAAACTCAGCAAAATCAGAATACAAGCCACATACCTCAACGTAGTAAAAGCAATCTATAACAGACACTCAGCCAGCATAATACTGAATGGGGAAAAGTTGAAAACCTTCCCTCTGAGAACTGAAACTAGACAAGGATGCCCACTCTCACCACTTCTGATCAACATAGTACTGGAAGTCCTAGCCAGAGCAATCAGACAAGAGAAAGAAAGCATCCAAGTTAGTAAAAAGGGAGTCAGACTGTTGCTGTTTGCTGTTGATATGATTGTGTACCTAGAAAACCCTAATGACTCCTCCAAAAAGCTCCTAAAACTGATAAAAGAATTCAGCAAAGTTTCAGGATACAAAGCTAATGTATGTAAATCAGTCACTCTCCTGTACACCAACAGTGATCAAGCTGAGAATTAAATCAAGAATTCAACTCCTTTTACAAATAGCTGCCAAAAA
>NW_016107378.1:2348766-2353927 GCF_001604975.1 Cebus imitator | reverse complement strand
AAAAAAAAACATCAAAAAGTGGACTAAGGACATGAATAGACAATTCTCAAAGTAAGATATACAAATGGCCAAAAAACATAAGAAAAAATGCTCAATATCACCAATGATCAGGGAAATGCAAATTAAAACCACAATGCGATACTGCCTTACTCCTGCAGGAACAGCCATAATCAAAAAAATAGTAGATGTTGGCGTGGATGTAGTGAGCAGAGAACACTTCTCCCCTGCTGATGGGAATATAAACTATACAACCACTATGGAAAACAGTGTGGAGATTCCCTAAAGAAATGAAAGTAGAACTACCATTTGATCCAGCAATCCCACTACTGGGTACTTACCCAGAGAAAAAGAACTCATTATATGAAAAACATACTTGCTCACACATGTTTATAGCATCACAATTTGCAATTGCAAAAAATGTGGAACCAACCCAAATGCCTATCAGTCAACAAATGGATAAACTGGTATATATATATATATATATACACACACACACATATGATGGAATACTACTTCGCCATAAAAAGGAATGGATTAACAGCATTTGCAGCAACCTGGATGGGATTGGAGACTATTATTCTAAGTGAAGTAACTCAGGAATGGAAAACCAAGCACCATATGTTGTCACTTATAAGTGAGAGCTAAGCTATGAGGATGCAAAGCCATAAAATAACAAAATGCACTTTGGGGACTTGTAGGGAAAAGGTAGCTAGAGAGTGAGAGATAAAAGACTACAAACTGGGTTCACTGTATACTGTTTGGGAGATGGGTGCACCAAAATCTCACAAATGACCACTGAAGAATGTACTCATGTAACCAAATACCACCTGTTCCCAAAACCCTATGGAAATACAAAATTTTTATTAAAAAAGAAATTTGTCTAAGGTTACACAGATGAAAATGGCAGAGCAAAGATTCAAACAAACAAAAAAAAGTTGCCTGTATTTACTATCTCTACTTCTTTATCTTGCATTTTGTCTTTATCCCATTCCAATGGATTTTTCTTCTTCACTGTCTCACTGTAATTGTTCTTAACACGGCCCCTAATGACCTACAGTGTGATCAGTTCTCTAAATTTACTCTCCCTTGCCCTCCATAAGATGCTGTCTTATGTAGGCATCCATGCTAACTATACCAATCTAGTTGTCCTTTTTCTCACTACTCTTTCCTTTTCCTTCCCTCTTGTTAGCTCTTATTTCTCTAACAGATCTCCAAATACTGGATTACCAAGAGTTCTGTCCTCAGCTCCCTTACCTTTTTCCTTAGGTTAACTCATGTAGCCTCATCATACCAAATATGATCTATAAACAGGTAAATCTGAAACTTACATACTTCTCACAGACCTCTTTCTTGAGTTTTAAGCCATAAGTCTACTGCCTCCTAACATTTTCACTTAAACAACTAAGTAACATCTTACTTCCCCTGACTTTTCCAAAGCTACTGTCTCCAGTCCTTTCCCTTTCCCTTCCTACGTACAAGCCTTCTCCATCCTAGTACATTTACAACTCATTGTTCTGTTGTTATTCTTGATTCCCTCTGCCTGTTAGCTTGACAAAATACATGCCAAATCTGAGCACCTTTCTCTGTCTCCTCTGTCAGATACCTAGTCCAAGCCACCATGATCTCACAGTTAGACTTTTGTGGTGGCCTTGTAATTGAGTCTGTTTGCTTCCACTTTTGCCTCTCTAGGCCTGTCCTTCACACAGCAGCCAGAGTGATATTTCTAAAGCAAAAATCAGGTCTTGGCACTCCTTAAAACCCTCCAAATGTTTCTAATTTCTCTTAGAATAAAATTCAAATTCTATATGGCCTACAGGGCCTTCCATAAAACTCTGTACCCTCTTTCTTCACTGTGTCCCTCACCCACCATGCTCCAACCACAGTGGTGGTTGTGGTTTGCCAACATTTCAAGCTCATTCTATGCTGTTCTTCCTGTTCCAAGTATTTTTTTCCCCAGGTCTTCCACAGAACTGCCCCTTCACGTTATTTGGATCTCAACTCAAGTATTTCCTTCTCAGATAGGCCTTCCCTGCCAGCTTAAGTAGCCCATCAGTCATTCACTACTGTTTAACCTTCTTTTATCTCATTTAAAATGCCTACTACTACTTTAAAATTATGTTAATTTATTTGTATGTCTTCTTCCTCCTTTTATTACAATTTAAGCTGCTTGAAGGTAAGTATGCCATCTGCCTTACTGATCACTGTATTCCCAATTCCTGGAATCTGGGATATCTTAAACACTCAGTCAATATTTGTTGACTAATTGGCTCCTTTCCCTTGGCCTGACTGGTTCTGATCCACTTGTAATTTTCCCAGGGACTGCTCTCTGTGGATTGCACCTTCTTTTTCCTCTGATTAATTTCCCCCTTTTCCTTCTCATTTGAATTTTAACATGTTTGTATCTCCCTCACCTTAACATACACATACACATGTGCATGCAGACACAAATACTTAATGCTTTTGGACCCAGAATATCCTCAAACTACCTTATTGTTACTCTCGTTGATTTCACAGCCAAACTTACTTTAGGAAGTATCTGTAGGGCAGGCAGAGGCCACTCATGTAATCCCAACACTTAAGAAGGCCATGGCGAGTGGATCACTTGAGTCCGGGAGTTTGAGACGAGGCTCAGCAACATGGCAAAATCCTGTCTCTACAAAAAGTAGAAAAATTAGCTGGGTGTGGTGATATATGCCTGTAGTCCTAACTACTCCGGAGGCGGAGGTGGAGGTGGGAGGATCACATAAGCCCAGAGAGGTCAAGGCTACAGTGAGCTGTGATCACACCAGCCTGGGTGACAGAATGAGACACTGTCTCGGGAAAAAAAGAAACGTCTGTGTTTGTTGTCTTCTTTTTCTTTCCCCTCATTATGCAAGCTTCCACAAAGCAGCTTCTACCTCCTCACTCCAGATGTTCACTGATACTCTTGCTGCCAAATTTGATGGATATACCGTAGTGCTTACCTTATTTTACCTTGTTGACCACTTTCTTCTCTTTAAAATGCTTCTGTGATACCATCCTCCTACGGTTTTTCTTTTAACTTTTCTGCCTGCTGCTTTTCAGACTCCTTTTCTGTCTGTCTCTTAGAGGTCAAAGAATCTTCACATAGGCCTTCTCTTCTTGTCACTTACTCTTCTTGGGTCTTCTCATCTTTGTGGCTTCAGTTTTTGTCTCTGCTTATGTCTTCCAAATCCCTATCTACAGCCTACATCTCTCTTCTGAACTTCAGATCCACATTTCTCCAATGTGCCATGATTAATTACTCATCTCTAGGCCTCTGCATTCTGTTAGAACATTCTCTTTCCTCCTTTTTTGCGTCCTCTCCCTCCTCCTGCTCAGCCAACATTGACTCAACCCTTCATGACCTCTCAGATCTGGGTTAGGCACATAACCAGAGTACCCTGCCACACACTCATCAGACAGTATTGCATATCCCTCTTTACAAGGGCATGTGCATGACTGTTTGAATTTATTATTGCCATTATTGGCATATGGTGAATGCTGTTTAAATATATTTTGAATGAATGATCTACCCTGGGGAAGTTAAAGAAGGCTTTATGCAGGAGATGGCACAAGTTAGTCTTTAAAAACAGAAATCGACAACACCTACTGTGCATGCAGTGCTTACAATTTGAACCGTGAGTTATATACTGACTGTCTTTTCCTCTTTACAAGCGGGAAAACCTTCCACCTCAGATGGTAATCACAATGTTTTGAGCTTAGAGTGCCACCTGATGGTTGGCAAAGGGAGCTGTCTGACCCACTTTTTTTCTCCGCTGAGATTCTATCTCCAATGTTCTTTCCTCTTTCCTTTATATTTCAGGGCTAATGCTTTGTTTAATCCTACTTAGTAACTCATTCAAAAATAAATATCTTTTCACTGTATTTCTCATTTCTTTTTTAACTTTTTCCGTATCACAAGAAAATCATGCTTCCTTTTTCTCTGTTTTTCTGAACTGAGCTAAAAAATGTCAGTTGTGACCCTTTTGTTTTAAAGAAAAATTAGATATTATAAGGTGTTCATTTAGAATGCTGACAAAATTCCTTTAAGAATCTAGAGAAAGATCTCTATTCATCAACTTCCTTATATTCCTTGAGTTTAAAATTCTAGTAAAACGTTCGTGAAAAATAAAAAATAAATTTGCCTCTATTTTAATTTTTTTATTATAAAATTTATAAGTATTTCCTTTTCACTGCCAGTGTCTTCTGTCTCACCTATATTTTGATTACATATTGGGTTCTTGTCCTAGTCTAGGAACATTTTGATCATTTGTTCGTTTATTTTTATACGAAAATTTATTTTGAGTTTCCAAAGACAGCCAACTTAGAAACTATCTTTTCACATAGAACCTAATTGTCAATAGGAAATTCCTCATTTCTTATAGGTCTTTGTTAGCTAATTTGTGAAATTATGATGCCAAGACAGGTGAAATTCTTTGTATAATTTATATTGTTTTATTATATAACTGGTTATTTGAAAATTGATAATTTGTGAATACCAAATCGAGACATTCTTAACTACTTAACTTTTTGTGGTAATTTATCCTGTTTAATCTCTATTCATTGCCAAATATGAGAAAATGTGTGTGTGTATATATATAAATATATTTGTGTGTGTATATTTAAATTAATGATACTTGCTAATCATTGTCAGACATTAACTGAATTCTGTGCTAAAGAAAGCAGTGACTTAAAGCACTATGGTAAAGAAGTGAACGTTTCAGTCCTATGCATGACATGTTTTTAAACATGTTATATATGTAACTTGCAGAAGCTTTCTGGGAAAATAATTTCAAGTGATGAGCCAAGAATAAGAAAATTATAGTTGCAAAATTGCCAGTGCTATAGTTATTTGTTACTCATGAAAACAGCCAATCTGGCCAGGCACGGTGGCTCACACCTGTAATCCCAACACTTTGGGATGCCGAGGCGGGTGGATCACCTGAGGTCAGGAATTCAAGACCAGCTTGGTCAATGTGGTGAAACCCTGTCTCTACTAAATATACAAAAATTAGCCAGGCATGGTGGCGGACGCCTGTCATCTCAGCTACTTGGAAGGCTGAGGCAGGAGAATCGCTTGAACCTAGGAGGGAGAGGTTGCAGTGAGCCGATATCACACCATTGCCCTCCAGCCTGGGTGACAGAGTGAAATTCCATCTTT
>NW_016107378.1:2332866-2348676 GCF_001604975.1 Cebus imitator | reverse complement strand
TGCTCTGTCGCCCAGACTGGAGTGCAGTGATGCGATCTTGGCTCACTGCAACCTCCGCCTCCTGGGTTCAGGCAATTCTCCTGTCTCCACCTCCTGAGTAGCTGGAATTACAGGCATGTACCACCATGCCTGGCTAATTTTTTGGTAGTCTATTATACTGTGATTTTATGGTATTGTATTATTTATTTACAACATCAAAACAGCATTTGAGTGTTTTTTGTTTTTTGGGACAAGGTCTCATTCTCATGGCCCAGGATGGAGTGCAGCAACACAGTCTCAGTTCACTGTCGCCCCAAATTCCCAGGCTTGGGAGATTTTCCCACCTCAGCCTCCCAAGTAACTGGGACTGCAGGCATGAGCCACCACGCCTAGCTAATTTTTTGTATTTTTAGTGGAAATGGGGTTTTGCCATGTTGTCCAGGCTGGTCTTGAACTCCTGGGTTCAAGTCATCTACCTGCCTCTGCCTCCTAAAGTGTTGGGATTACAAACAAGAGCTGCTGTGCTTGGCCTATACTTGAGTGTTTCAATCAACTTATGAATCAAAAATTTGCTGTATCAGGACATTTTCAGTGTGGTTTTTTTAGCAGTAGTTGTCTAGAGGAGGCATGACTTGTTCTGTAGCCTAAAACAATTCATTTTACCCTTTTTGGGGCCTTCGTCTTCTCATGTGCAAAATAAAATAATTAAACCAGATGATTATTGCCAAGTCGTTGGCTGACATAGTCTCTACTTCCAGCAGAACCCTTTGTCTCTAAATAAAAATCAGTGAAAGAATATGATTCTTTAAGAGAATTGTATTGTAAGCATTGTTGAAATATTTCTTCTCTTGAGCTTAACAATATTCATTTATTTTATGGTATCTTTGTTGTTATTGAACAATTTTGTAATTTTAATTGGTGGCAATTATGAAGGATTAAAAAAATAATACAATGAAGTCCTAAGCTCTCTCTTAAAAGCCACAATGCTGTAAAAGCTAGGTAAATTTTTGCCTCCTTTTTGACTCATTTATAATAATTCATAATGCCATATTATGATTTTTTTAAAGTGACATTGATGTTTGGGTACCAGAACCAGACCACTCAGAAGTTCCTGCTGAGTGGTGGGATTTTGATGCTGATAAGTCACTCCTTATTGGAGTTTTTAAACACGGTAAGTAAGAAGTAACGTAGGTGGGATCCCCTCCTATGTGTAAGACAATTCTGTCAGTTCTCAGTTCATTGATTTCCACTTACAGCTTTATTCCAGTAACACCTATATTATATATACAAAATTAAAAGCATACACTACCAAACTATGTCTGTCAGTCACCACATTTCCTCATGGGAGGGTGGCATGTTTAACTTACCCTTCCTGGATGTAAATGTAAGACAACTTCCTCTCTTAGGAAGCATTCTTATGTGAGATATGTTTGTGTGTGTGTATGATCAGTTTATCCTATTTTTCGTATTAACTGATAATGTAATTGAAATTTTAATTTAGTAGATATGTATTACCAGAACATTTAATGTTTGTGATAATTTCCAGGAAATATACATAACCTATATCATTTTAATATGTTGTTCCTTTAGTCCAGAAATATCCACTGTAAATATGAGGAATGCTTATATTTATATACCTTTATTATTTTTATCTTTTTTACTTTTGTAATTGGTGATGTTGTCAGGATATGAAAAATATAACACTATTCGAGCAGACCCAGCATTATGCTTCTTGGAAAGAGTGGGAAAACCTGATGACAAAGCAGTTGCTGCCGAACAGAGAGCGAATGATTATATGGATGGGTATGTGTGTTCCAGAGTCATAAATTTTCTATATATCACTCTTCTATTCAACATTAGCATATTTTATGTGAGTGATATTTATCTTTAAATGATACAGCCATAAGGGAATTGGAGTTTACAATCTGAAAGAGCTAAATATACACTAATTAGTTAGCACTTATGCAACAGAATGTGATCAAGGAAGAAGTTGGACCTACCCCACACCCATTCTTTTGATGGGTTTTTCTTTTTTTTCATTTTTAACAGGTATATCATGGCCACAGAGTTCATAAACTCTAGGGGCGTAGAGAGGAGAAAAAGGCAAGACTGTTACAGTTGATGAGAGACATGATGATGTTTATTACAGTCATTCCTCGATATCCATGGGGGATTTTGGTATCCAGGACACCCTGCAGATACCAAAATCCAAGGATGCTCTAGTCCTGTATATAAAACTGCATAGGATTTGCATTTAATCTATGCACCTTCTCTTGTGTGCTTTAAACTATTTTTAGATTACTTATAATCCCTAGTACAATACATATGTTATATGCTATGTAAATAGTTGTTATATTGCATTGTTGAGGGAATAATGACAAAGTCTGTACATGTTCAGTACAGATGCCATATTTTTTTTTTTTGAGACAGAGTCTCGCTGTGTCACCAGGCGCCAGGCTGGAGTGCAGTGGCGCGATCTCGGCTCACTACAACCTCTGCCTCAGCCTCCTGAGTAGCTGGAACTACAGGTGCACACCACCACGCCCAGCTAATTTTTGTATTTTTTAGTAGAAACGGGGTTTCACCATGGTCTCGATCTCTTGACCTTGTGATCCGCCCGCCTCAGCCTCCCAAAGCAGATGCCTTTTTTTTCTTTAGGCAGGGTTTTGCTCTTTGTCATCCAGGCTAGAATGCAGTGGCACAATCACATCCTGCTGAAGCCTTGACCTCCTGAGCTCTAATGATGTTCCCACTTAGTCTCCTGAGTATCTGGGAGCACAGGCACTTGCCCCCATGCTCAGCTAACTTTATTCTATTTTATTTTTTTGTAGAGATGAGGTCTCCCTATGTTGCCTATGCTGGTCTTAAACTCCTGGGCTCAAATTATCTCCCACCTTAGCCTTGGCCTCCCAAAGTGCTGAGATTATAGGTGTGAGCATCATGACCAGCTTTATTGACATATTTTCAACCTGCAATTGGTTGAATTCGTAGATATGAAACCCACACATACGAAAGGCCAACTGTACCTGTTTTAGCCCTTATGTAATCTATCTTTTCTTACCCAAAGAGAAAAGTAAGACACATGTTGAGGTTAATAGTAACACATTTAAAAGCAAAGTTGCAGCCAGGCGCCCTCACTCATGCCTGTAATTCCAGTGCTTTGGGAGGCCGAGGCAGGTAGATCACTTGAGGTCAGGAGTTTGAGACCAGCCTGGCCAATATGGTGAAACCCCATCTCTACTAAAGATATAAAATTGGCCAGTTGTGGTGGCACTCACCTGTTGTCCCAGCTACGCGGGAGGCTGAGGCATGAGAATCACTTGAACCCAGGAGGCAGAGGTTGCAGTGAGCTGAGATTGTGCCACTGCACTCCAGTCTGGGTGACAAGAGTGAAACTCCATCTCAAAAAAAAAATAAAAATAAAGAGAACTTGTGAGTAAGGGTACATTAGAACTAGCTTTCTCCCAGTTTGCTATATAACAGCCTTCCTGCTATGTCTTGGGTTCTTCTGGCTAGAGAATAGACTTTGGTCTGACCTTTAAAACAAACTAAAACCCTCCAACAAGACTTTGTCCTAGCAAGTGAAATCTTAATCCATTACAGTAACTATAGCATTTGTTTGTATTTTAACAGGGATGTGGAAGATCCAGAATACAAACCTGCACCAGCCATCTTTAAAGATGATATAGAGGTATGCATTGGATCATATTTTTAAATTCTCAATTTTAGGTATTCTTTGGTTTCTTTGAATACTTTTTATTTTGGTTTGCTTTTTTATTTTGCATCACTTTTTGTTTTCATTATACGTAATTCTTCTGTTCCTCAGATTAGCTAAGTAAGTGATCAACTTGGGTTGACAAACATCCCAAATAATCACTCAGAATTCACTTGATCTCCGCTTCTAGACAAGATGGGGGCTGGCTTGGACATGTGGATGGAATGGGGCTTTCCCACCTGCTCTACTTCTTAGAGCTAAGAAACTATGTCCACGGGCAAAATCCCAAAGCAGAGTGAGAACTAGATACTAAGGATATACTGCAAGAAGTAGATACCTACATTAAGAGGTTTGAGAGAGAAGGTAGAACATCAAGGAATTCTACGTTGCCAAAGCATAGTTCCCAGTGCTCTGTTTGTAGAATGTCAAAAGGAAGAAGAGTTGGATGAAAGTACAGAAAATAATCTGTAGAATGTGAAAAAGGATGTTAAAAAAGATGAAGAATGTCTAATAGTTGTGAGACTGTGGTAAAGGCTAAATGATGCTAAAACTGTCAGGTAGGATTTGTTGGATTTTGTAGCTTAAGGGGCTTGATGCCTTGTTAAGGGCATGAGACAAGGCTTGCTCCAGTGTGTGGGCAATGAGAACCGAAATCCTGTATAAGGTCAGGAGTCTTAAAGGCCAGTACTTACTGACAAACAGCACAGAGAAATAACAAGGAAATTTATCCCATCATGGGCTTTAGGTAAGAAAATTATTGTTTCCTTTGAGAATTTCTAACCATAGACCCACCTTCTCTTGACTTCATGGTTTGTCTTTTACTTCTGTGTGGTCCAAGAGCCCTCAGTGTAATACTAAAAAGGATCAGTCCTTGACTGGTCATGTATCTAGGGTGCCTGGTAAAAACAAAAAGCACCTGAAAGAACAGTTCAACCCAGACGATGCATGAGTCCTGAAGATGAAACCCTCCATAAAATGAAGTAAAAATTCAAAATTTAGAAATATGTGAGAAACCATTTACCATGAGTGAACATTAGCATGCAATAAAGAACAAGATTAGACCCCTGAGAACTTCTGATACATGTATCGAAATTTAAAAATTCCTATTGAGTTTTTTAAAGTAAATTTTTAAATGATTAAAGACATTAAAGAAAGAACCAGGAATAAAAGACAAGATATGATTTTAAAATACTAGGAAGATGTGCAAAAAGATGATATTTAACTTTAAAAGTAGGAAAAGGCTGAGTGCAGTGGGGCTCATGCCTGTAATTCCAGCACTTTGGGAGGGTGAGGTGGGAGGATCGCTTGAGCCCAGGAGTTCAGGATCAACCTGAACAATATAATGAGACCCCATCTCTAAAAAAAAGAGAAAGAAAAACATGGAAAATACATTTATTGATATGTAAAACTCAAAAAACAGGTTAAACATTCTCCTGGGGCCGGGCGCGGTGGCTCACGCCTGTAATCCCAACACTTTGGGAGGCCGAGGCAGGTGGATCACGAGGTCAAGAGATCGAGACCATCCTGGTCAACATGGTGAAACCCCGTCTCTACCGAAAATACAAAAAATTAGCTGGGCATGGTGGCGCGTGCCTGTAATCCCAGCTGCTCGGGAGGCTGAGGCAGGAGAATTGTCTGAACCCAGGAGGTGGAGGTTGCGGTGAGCCGAGATCGTGCCATTGCACTCCAGCCTGGGTAACAAGAGCGAAACTCCATCTCAAAAAAAAAAAAAAAACATTCTCCTGGAAAAGCAGATTAGATGCAGTTCATGAAGGAAGAAATGATTTAGAAAACAGATGTGAGGAACTTTCAGTATAGTATAATGGGTAGGTTTGGACCAATCAGGAGAGATAACCCAAATAGTAATTTGAACAGGGAAAGTAAATGTAAAGAATTATTAATTATAATATAGTAATAAATTAGTAAAAAGTAAAGAGAACACTAAAGAATGTAGGAACAGCATATAAAAGCAGCATCTACCACTCCAGGGGCTCAGATAAAGTGCCCAAGGAAGAGTCCCATCCCTACCAGGCCAAGATTCAGAGTTTGGTAGGAGGATATAACCATGTCTCACTGGATGGCAGAAAACTTGCTGAAAAGCTACCCTTTGAAACTGGCTTTAAATCTGCCCTGTAAGGTTGCCAAGGAAGATTTTCCTGGCGAAGTATCTCACTGGAAACACTCCACTCATAAAACTGCCCAAGAGGGGAGGTT
Organism: Cebus imitator; assembly: GCF_001604975.1. Classification (NCBI taxonomy): domain Eukaryota; kingdom Metazoa; phylum Chordata; class Mammalia; order Primates; family Cebidae; genus Cebus; species Cebus imitator. The sequence goes on along the minus strand of NW_016107378.1, from coordinate 2,342,768 downwards.
GCTGGGAAAAGCTGCTGACCAAAGGTGCTAAAGAAACTGCCCAAATTGACTGGGTGCGGTGGCTCACTCCTGTAATCCCAGCACTTTGGGAAGCCAAGGTGGGTGGATCTTTTTTTTTTTTTTTTGAGACAGAGTTTCGCTCTTGTTACCCAGGCTGGAGTGCAATGGCGCGATCTCGGCTCACCGCAGCCTCCGCCTCCTGGCTTCAGGCAATTCTCCTGCCTCAGCCTCCTGAGTAGCTGGGATTACAGGCATGTGCCACCATGCCCAGCTGATTTTTTGTATTTTTAGTAGAGACGGGGTTTCACCATGTTGACCAGGATGGTCTCAATCTCTTGACCTCGTGATCCACCCACCTCGGCCTCCCAAAGTGCTGGGATTACAGGCTTGAGCCACCGCGCCCGGCCGGTGGGTGGATCATTTGAGGTCAGGAGTTTGAGACCAGCCTGGCCAACATGGTGAAACCCTGTCTCTACTAAAAATACAAAAATTAGCCAGGTGTGGTGGCAGGCACCAGTAATCCTAGCTACTCGGGAGGCTGAGGCAGGAGAATCACTTGAACCCAATAGGCAGAGATTGCAGTGAGCCGAGACTGCCCCACTGCACTCCTGAGCGACAGAGCGAGACCCATCTCAAAGAAAATAGAAACTGCTCAAACTGGGAGCTGGGCACTAGGGAAATGGCCTTGCTCTGGGAACTAAGCAGTGGAGGTGCTCACCAGAACTAAGAAGTAAAACCCTTTCCTCCTACAATGTCTCTCCAGTTTGCTCTACTAACAAAGCTTTATGTCATGCTGACTGACAGGAAAAGCTATTTAAAGAGCTATTTAACTGTTTTCTTAGAGGAGGCAAAAAGTATGAGAGGAGCTGGATGCAGTGGCTCACACCTGTCATCTAGCACTTTGGAAGGCCAAGTAACAAAGATTGCACACCTGTCATCTATTACTTTGGAAGGCCAAGTAACAAAGATTGCTTGAGCCCAGGAGTTCAAGGCCAGCCTGAGCAACATAGTGAGACTGCATCTCTACAAAAAAAAATTTTTTAAAGTTAGCCTGATGGCATGTGCCTGTAGTCCCAGCTACTCAGGAGGCTGAGGCAGGAAGATCACTTGAGCCCAAAAGGTTGAGGCTGCAGTGAGCTGTGTTCACACCACTGTACTCCCGCCTGGACAACAGAGTGGGACCCTGTCTCAAATTAAAAAAAAAAAGAAAAAGAAAAATATGAAAGGCAATAAATTTGGAGCAAAGAGACTGAAATCAATAACCAACATAGTGGAATATGTATCTTAAACATTTAGAAACCAGGAGGATAGCATGATAACATCTGGCATGTATCCAATAGATATTCCAGAAGGAGAGATTAGAGAGAAAAGAAAGAAGCACTATGAAGAGATAGCAGCTGATTATTTTTCAGATATTATGAATACATGAATCCTCAGTTTCAAGAAATAAAATAAATCTTGGCAGGATAAATAAAACCAAGCCAACTCCAAGAAATATCATGGTGAAATTGACAATACACCAAACAAAGAAGATATTAGAAGCAACCAGAGAAAAAGAGTTACCTACAAAGGAATTATGATTCTAACTTCAGGCTTTTCTAAAACAACAATTGAAACTAGTAGTTCTTGATGTAAAAGTGCTAAAGTTATGAATATAAGGTATTGGAATACCTAATTAAAGATGTTCTCTTCACAAAAACTGGATCTACAGCATAAGCAAACTGCTTCAGGCTGAAAAGGAAAAGATTTGTAGGTTGCCTGATAGCCAGATATGAAAACAAGTAAGTTATCTAAGAGTTGGTATAAGAAAGGGGAAAAAACACAGTTGGTTAGCAATAAAACCTAGGGCATACTCATAGTTAGAGGAAGGTTGGAGGAAAAGAAACTAGCTTAACAGTAATCATAAAAAAGAAAATACTTTTAGTAAATAATGACTGGTCTAATTATCAAAAGCAGTAGAGAAGTGTGAAAGGATGAGAATTGAGAATAAGAAGTTAAAAGTTTTATTCTTGCTAAATTATTTAAAATTTCATTGGAAGAAAAGCTCTCTATTATAAAGAAGTTTGATTCTCTTTTCTTTTTTTATATATCTCTTGACCCAATTACCCTGTGACAACTTTCTATTTTCTTTTAAAAGGATGATGTTTCCTCACCAGGAGATCTTGTTATAGCAGATGGAGGTAAATTGCACTTACTTCCGTACTTAGTATTATTATAAATTCACATGCAAATCCTATTATGAGACCAATAAAGGATTATACTTTTATAATGTTTCAAATATATAAAAATTAACTGCAGTTGTAATCTTTATAGGACATACTAGTTGACTGGAAATTTAACAGTACTTTTAGTTGTTACAAATCTTTAGGCAGTGACTCACTGAGCTTTTATAGAATATATGTTTTGATGATGTTATGACTTATTAAACTTGTGAGATATCATCATTAAAGTGTTGATCCAATAATATATTCAACTTCTTTGTCATTCTGTGTGTACATTAGGAGCCATTCTTTATCACCTAGTTTCTGCAAAGCTCTTCTGTGCCAGGTCTTGCTTCTACTTCCTTCTGATATCAAGACAGAAACACACTGTCACAGGGGATACACTCACTCCCACCACCATCCAAGAGGAACAATGCCTCACCCTGCCATAGTTCAACTAGGAATGAAAAAGTAGTTTTTGCTTAGTATGAATGATTACAGATTGATTATGGTATAGATGATTATAGTATTACACCTTGGAAATAGAGCATTAGATACTACACTTAGTAGATGTATAAAACTTAAAAGTCACATCATTGTCATCTTAAATTTTAAAAGTGTTTTTTCCCAATGACTTTTAAAATATTTCAATTCTAATTAAACTGAGATAAACTTACTACAGGAGCCTTCAATTAGAAGATGTTACAATATTCAATATCTCATGGATTCAGTTTGACTTTTAATTTATTTAAGTTAAAGCCTTAAGTATTTGCCAGCCAGTATGATCTATACCTAGACAGGCAAGAGTTATACTTGCTGTGCAAGTCTTTATTCCACTGTATTCTACCTACGTTGAACTGCTCTTAAAGTGTGTTGTAATGTTTTCTATAGCTATTGTTAAAAGAAAGCTTTTATGATGAGAAATTTGGTTGCTTTTTTCCCCCACATAATCAGATTGAATTAAAAAATTTTAAAGTAAAGTTGCTACTTTTGTGAGTTTCATACAGTATTTGTTTAGTTATTATTACTATTGACATTTTTATTTAACTATAGATGGTCAACTGATGGAGGGTGATAAAGTATATTGGCCTACTCAGTCAGCTTTAACCACACGTTTGAGGCGTCTCATCACTGCATACCAGCGTACTAATAAAAACAGACAAATTCAACAGATACAACCAACTTTCTTGGTGTCTACCAGTGTAATGCAGCCTATTTATGAGGAAGCCACTCTTAATCCTAAAATGGCAGCCAAGATAGAAAGACAGCAAAGGTAAGACAATAACACTAAATTTTTAATATGTTGTATCTGAATATAGCTGTTCATTCTAAAGCCTGTCTGCCTTGTGTACGATTATCACGCTTTGTGGAGAACATACATAGAATGTTAATCAAAGCAGACCATTTTGTGCACATACACACATATACTCACACATTTATATATGTATAAGTATGGTAAAACTTATAAAAGTTATTGTGTCTTATAGTTACTAACCATACTTTAATCATTTTTTGTCCTGTTTAGGAACACTGAGGTATTTAAAAAATAATAATAATAACTGGGCACAGTGGCTAATGCCTATAATCCCAGCACTTTGGGAGGCCAAGGTGGGAAGATTACTTGAGCTCAGGAATTTAAGACCAGCCCCAGCAACAAAGCGAGACTCCCATCTCTACAAAAAATGCAAAAGTTAGCCAGGTGTGATGGTGTATGCCTGTGGTCCCAGCCACTTAAGAGACTAAAGTGGGAGCATCTTTTGAGCCCAGAAGGTGCGTGCTGCAGTGAAACGTGATTGTGCCACTGCATTGCAGCCTAAGTGACAGAGCAAGACTGTCTCAAAAAACAGAAACACAAAAGTGAAGTCATAGAGCAAACTCATGAATTGAATCCTTGGCCGGGCACCATGGCTCACACCTGTAATCCCGGCACTTTGGGAGGCTGAAGCGAGTGAATTACTTGAGGCCAGGAGATCAAGACCAGCCTGGCTAACATGGCAAAACCCGTCTCTACAAAAAATATAAAATTTACTCGGTGTAGTCGTGCACACTTTTAATCCCAGCTACTTGGAAGGCTGAGGCATGAGAATCGCTTGAACCCAGAGTTTGCAGTGAGCCAATACCATACCACTGAACTCCAACCTAAGTGACAGTGAGACCATCTCAAAAAAAAAAAAAAAAAAGGAATTATCAATAGAACAAAAGTTTATGTTCATTAAATTCCATTCTACTGTATTTTACATTTTACATGCAGACTTTTATGAAACATAAAAATGTATGGAAAGCATACATTGCTTTATTCAGAAGACAAACACTTGGAACTACTGAAGTGAAAGGGAACAAATTGCAAGCAACCTTGTTAAAAAGACAGGCAAACTTCTCTCATTTCACAAGCTTTAACTTCTTAAAAGGAATAGAGTACATGGGAAAGAATAGCTATATTTGGCATAACCTGACCTCCTTGTTACCTGGGTCCTTGGATGTTCTCTGGAAGATATATGGTTCTTTTGTTGTTTCATTTGCAGCACATTGATCGTACTTAAAATTTAGTCTGATAGTTAAGATTTTAGCTATCTTAGTCATAATTTTCAAATACTACTGCCTCCGTAAATGCACTGTTTTTTGTTATTTATTATTGCATAACAAACTACCCCAAAACACAATGCTTTAAAACAGCAGGAATTTTTTATTTCTCCTGATTCTCTGAGTTGACCCAGGTACTTCTTATCCTTTGTATGCTATTGGCTATGTTTCTGAGATACCTAGAAGAGCCACAGTAGCCTCACTTATATGGCTGACAGTTGGTGCTAGCTGCCAGCCGGTAGCTCAGATCCCAGGAGGGATCGTTCCGAGTAGAAAGGCAGAAGAAGCTGCAGATTTCTTATGACCCAGTCTCAGTAGTAACAAAATGTCATTTTTGCCCCCCTCTGTTGGTCAGAAAAAGCCACAGGGCATGTCAAGATTTAGGGGAAAGGGAAATACCACTTAATGAGAAGAGTGACAAGGCATTTGTGACCATCTTTTTCCCTCCATCTGTTGATTCTGGATTAATCTTCCTAAAATACTACTTTTATCATGACATTCAAGGGCTCCTTATTTAGTATAGATAAAAAGTGTTAGGTTCTTAAGCCTAAGTGTGAAGGTCTCTTCATTTTAGGTTTTAGCATGCATTTCTAATTTTATCCGCTTCTTTTCCCTCAGCCAGAGTGCCCTTATTCTTGACTTCATACCCTAGCATATATTGTCTCTATCACCTGGAACACCCTTGCTACCAGTTTATGTCACACATAGCCCACCTTTCAGAACTCAGCATATGGCCCATTTCCTCTATTAATTTTTTTTTTTTCTTGAGATGGAGCCTCCTGCTATCACCCAGGCTGGAGTGCAGTGTTGTAAGCTTGGCTCACTGCAACCTCTACCTCCAGGGTTCAAGCAGTTCTGCCTCAGCCTCGTCAATGGCTGGGACTACAGGTGTGCATTCACCATGCCTTGCTAATTTTTGTATATTTAGTAGAGACAGGGTTTCACCATGTTGGCCAGGCTTGTCTTGAACTTCTGACCTCAAGTAGTCTGTCTGCCTTGCCTTCCAAACTGCTGGGATTGCAGACATGAGCCACTCCACCTGGCCTCTTCTATTAATTTTTTTTAACCAGTCTAGCTCACAGTATTCTCTCTATTATCTGTACTCACATAGCAACTCATCTAAGTAAACTACTCATTTGTCACAATAAGATATTGTAATGACATTCATCTTTTCCTTTCTATGTCTTTCTAAATTGTATATTCTTTGAGGGTGGGCACTCTATCATATTTTTGTGTCCTGGGTAGCCTTTCAATTAATCGTTTTTCCCATTTGTATTCTTATCACCCAGATTTAATGACTTGACTGGTTCCCAATTTACACAACAATCCTGTGAGTTAAGCAAGGAAAAGGTTCTACACATGCACTGAGGTTTGCAAATCTATGGTGCATTATGGTAATATTACAATCTCAAAGTATCAGGAGCTTTCAACTGAGTTTACTTTTACCCAGGCATTTAGAGCATTTCATAATCTGACCCAAACCCTATCTGGCTTTGTCCCCAATATAAGCCATATCCTTGTCTATCTGGAATCCTCATCCTTCCCCTACAATATGGAGCACTTCCTTTTTGCTTACTCTGTGCTTTCTTCCTAGCTTTCCTGAACCTTAGCTTTATCCAATCTGAAATGCTACTTACTCTGTGATACATTTCTTGATTGTCAAGTCTGAACTGATCCTTCTGCCTTCTGTGCCCTCCTAAAACTTTTGGTTTATTTAACTCACACAAATATATGATGTTACCTGATACTATAAATGTGTTTGAAAATATTTTATCTTTTTCCTGAAGAGCAGGATCATCTTACATGATTTTGTATCCTGTGCTTATTTTCTCACATAGTAAAAGTACAAAACACCATTATTGTCTGAAGGAATAGTGTATATTTTTAAAAGTATGTTTGGGGACACACATCATCAGAACCTCCTGAAGCTGTGTCACAGGCACATGTCTGTTAACTATTAAAAGTAAATTAAAAAAAAAAAAGTATGGTTGGATAGATGAGTTAACTAGCATTTAAAAATGTTTTCTAAGGCATTAAATACAAGTTAAAAAAACTTGTATTTAATTCTTTAATGTTGGGTACTTAAAATGTTTTAAGTTTGTATTATAGTCATTATATTTAGTAATATTAATTTTAGTGACAGTGTGTTTTTTTCTTTAATCTGACTCAAAATAGATGGACAAGAAGAGAAGAAGCTGACTTTTATAGGGTTGTATCTACATTTGGAGTCGTTTTTGACCCTGACAGAGGCCAATTTGATTGGACAAAATTTAGAGCTATGGCTAGGCTACATAAGAAAACTGATGATAGTTTGGAGAAATATTTGTACGCATTCATGTCCATGTGTCGGAGGGTTTGTCGTCTTCCTTCCAAAGAAGGTATGTATAAAATTTCTGTTTTTCCTTGTTTCGGTCAAAGAAGCAAAAATCACTAAAACTCAGAAATCTCCAGTTTTGTCTCTTTCGTGTGAAATTTCAATACTATCTAATTCAACTTGTCAGTAATTTTTTAGAATTGTAAATAAACTATGCTTAAAGATCCCCTATTCTTTAATCCTTCTATTAAAATAAGATCTAAAGAGAATAAAGGTATACACTGAGTTTTAAGAAAATAACTAGAGTTTAGTGATAGATGTATTAGTAGGAGGTGGTGGAAGATAAAGGATTGCTTTTGTTAAACAGAACTAACCTATATTTTCAGTCCACCTTGTAAGAATTGTGCTAAAGGGATTATTTACCTGAATAATTTTGTAAGGAATGAAGCCCCAACTCATAAGACATTTTGAAGAATTTTCTAGAAAAGATCTCCCAGGGCCATCTTCACAAAAGACAACTAAACAGAGTTGTTGATGCAACTTAACTAAGACATTGTTCTGGGATGCATTTCATTGTCTTCAAAGCCCAGAGACATACCTCATCCTATCAGCAGTTCCTCTCAATAATGCTATGTCATGAGCAGTTGTCTCCATTCTTTTTTGTATATGATTTCTGACTGCTAAACCCAATGGCCTGCTATTCTTGTTTTATAGTAAAAAGATTTCCTTACTTGTTTTAATTTTATTTCCTAACGATTTTTTGTTAGTTCACTGTAAATAGAGTAGCCAATCACTTGATTACCAGGTAATTCAGAGTAGGTTTCCATCTGTTTTCAGGTCTACTGGAAAACCATAAATGAGTCTAAAATGACAGATAAAGCAAAATATTGTGTCATTTATAGTTGCCAGGAGGCCCTCATTTTTTAAATTTTCATTCCCATCAATAATATAGTGATATGAATATATTCATCACTTTTGATTCTAGTTTTCAAAGAGAAAGGACTAATTACTAAATAATCATTTAAAATGTGGGTTTCCTCAGAAATGTGAGTAAGGATATTTGAGGCAGGGGCATGAGGTGGTAGTGGCCAGGCTCAGGCCAGGACTCCGCTGCTTCCAGTGGAACCATGGGGAAGGCCGTGGGCAACTCGAAGCAAGCACTGCCCTGTATGACCAAGTCATGGACAGTCCACATGGAGTGCATCAGCACAGAGGCAACACTGCAAAAAAAAAAAAGACTTAAAGCTGAGTGTTAGAAAGATACCCACCAGGCTGGGCACAATGGCCCATGCCTGTAATCCCAGCACTTTGGGCGGCCAAGGTAGGAGAATCGCTTGAACCCAGGGGTTAAGACTAGCCTGGGCAACATAGGGATATCTCATCTCTTAAAAAAAAAAAAAAAAAAAAAAGCTGCGTATTGTGGTGCATGGCTGTGGTCCCAGCTATTTGAGAGAGTAAGGCAGGAGGATCACTTGGGCCCAGGAAGTCGAGGCTGTAGTGACCCATGATCATGTCACTGTACTTCATCTTGAGCAACAGTGCAAGACCCTGTCCCTAAAATAAATAAACAGAAAGCTACTCACCAAACATAATACTGTGTTTGGTGATTATACATGGATTGAGTTTGATGAACTTTTTCTGACCAGGAATATGCTCATCTGTATTGTTGACACAGAATTAAAGGTTAAAGACTCGTAGCTCATTGAATTGAGTGCATGTACTATTGCACTTCACATCTTCCAGCAGAGTGAAGATGGCCCTAGCAGTGAAAAGTTGGAGGAAGAGACAGAAGATAAAATTGTGGCAAATCACTGGGTTCTGCCTGCAGCCAAATTCCATGGGCTTTGGAACAGCCTAGTGTCTGATGTGGAAGTCAAATCACACCTTGATTATGTGATTACAACCTTATCATTTTCAGACAAGAATGTTAACAGCAGCCTCAGCACCTGGAACCAGGTGGTGCTGCTACATGGTCCTCCAAGAACTGGAAAAATATTCCTATGTAAAGCATTAGCCCAGAAATTGACAATTAACTTTCAAGCTGGTATTGGTATGGCCAGTTAATTGAAATAAATAGCCATAGGCTCTTTTCTAAGTGGTTTTCTGAAAGGGAAAAGCTGGTAACTAAGACATTCCAGGAGATTCAGGATTTGATTGATTATAAAGATGCCCTGGTGGCATTTTAACTGATTGATGAGATGGAAAGTCTCACAGCCACCCATAATGAAAGCCATCAGGTGCCATTGGCATGGTCAATGTTGTCTTGACCCAAATTAATCAGATTAAAAGGCATTTTTAATGTAGTGATTCTGACTACTTGCAACATCATTGTGAAGATTGACATGGGCTTTATGGACAGGTCTGATATTAAGCAGTATATCAGTCTGCCCTCTGCAGCAGCCATCTTCAAAATTTACCTTTCTTTGGAAGAACTGGTCAAGTGCCAAGTCATACCCTCCTCAGCAGTATTAATCCTTCAAAAGCTGGAGATGATTGGCTTCACTGAAAACAATGTGTCAAAATTGAGCTTCCTTTTGAGTGACATTTCAAAGAAGATTGAGGGCCTCCATGGCCAGTTCCTAAGAAAACTCCTTTTTCTGGCTCATACACTGTACATCCAGGCTACACGAGGCCTTCTCTCTGGCCGTGGACAAGCAGTTTGAAGAGAGAAAGAAGCTTTCAGCTTACATTTGATCCTGGGCTTCACATTCCATAGCTTTCTAGTGGAGAGCACACAACTAGTAAGTAACATCACTTTGCCTCACAACACCCCCCACTCTGGAAATCCCCTCTGTAAAAATTTGCTT
>NW_016107378.1:2320314-2332851 GCF_001604975.1 Cebus imitator | reverse complement strand
TACAAGCCAGAAAGCTACAACACCAACCTTTGTTACAAGTATTATATTTACATTAGTTTAAAATTTTATAAATTTATATTACATTAGTTTAAAATTCATATTAGAAGACAAATAGCTTGTCATTTTCACTGTTTTTAAAAGATAATTCAAATTGTTGGTCTCTTTGTTAAGAATTGTCTAATTGTGTTTATTTCCATCCTGCTTCCAATTGATGGACATAAAATGCTACACAAGTTTGGTTTTCTTAAAAAAGGAAGATTAACATAGGTATTATAGAAGCAGGAGAACTGTATCCCACTAAATAAGCATGTAATCATAGCATTCAAAAATGTGCATATCACTCTAGCTAGAAAGTGGCAGTGGCTTTATGATGTCAGCTTGTTTAATGCAAAAACGGCTTAGAGACTTTTTAACGGATAAGAAAACCTATTTCTATGTTAATAGAAATTGAGAGAAAATTCTAGGTAAGTGTTCTTTCATAATAATCAAACATAGTCCCATTTGTAGGAAGAGTACAGACCCATGTTCAAAAGATATATGCTGGATGTCCTTCATAAACCAGTGCAGCACACGTGCATTGCTTGGATATTTCTTCCCATTTTTTTGTTTGTTCAATAATATTATTCACATCTCAGGCCAGGCACAGTGGCGCATGCCTATGATCCCAACATTTTGGGAGGCCAAGGTAGTTGGGGCAACATGGTGAAACCCTGTCTATACAAAAAATGCAGAAATCAGCCAGGCATGGTGGCAGGCACCTGTAATCCCAGCTACCTGAGAGGCTAAGGCCCAAGAATCACTCGAGCCCAGGAGGCAGAGGTTGCAGTGAGCCGAGATCACTGCCGTTGCACTCCAACATGGGCACAGAGTAAGACTCCATCTCAAAAAAAGAAAAAGAAACAAAACATGATTCACATCTCAAATGATGATTCACATTAATAAAATGTAAAATAAATGAGTCAATAATCGGTGTATTTTAAAGAATATTATGTTTTTGCTTTTATTTCAAGTTAAAATAAATTTCAATTGCTTCTCTTAGTTTTTTGGCTAAGATCAAGTATAAAATAAATTGTATATTAGTACTTTGTTTAAAAAAATGTGAGTGAGGTTGAGGTTCTACGTAACTCAGACCATTTCTCAAATTTCCTCAGTTACAGTGCCCTTAATATCAGTAATTTTTTTCACAGCACTCAAGGCCAAAAGAATTACCTAACCATTCTGTCTAATGAATAATTAGGTCTAACAACTCAATAAGTATTTATGTCCTCACAATCTAGTCATTGTTTAAAGACATAATAACATACTGAAAGAAAATATTTCTATTTCTTTCTTAAGTAGCCACAATTACTAATCAGATGTGTGCACTGGTTGGACACTGTATAACTTTTCAAATCTTAGAAGTAGACTGTGTACTTCCCACTTTGTTTCCTGCTCCATATTGATTTTTGCATGGTCCTTGATTTTTTTTTCAACTTTTTTATTTTGAACTACTTTTAAAATTACAGAAGATTGCAAACAATGTACAAGGAGTTTTCCATCTATCTTCTCACCCTTCCTCTCTTAATGTTAACATTTTACCAGAGTAATTATAATTATCAAAACAAGAAATTAACATTACTATAATACTATTAACTAAATAATCTATTTTAATTTTACCAGTTTTTTAACTAATGTCCTTTTTTGTCCTAAGATCCTACAATGTATTTGGTTTTTCCTTCTCCTTAGCTTTCTGCAGCCTGCAACAGGTTCTCCCTGCTTTTATGACTTTGAAACCTGTTGATCAGTTATATAGCCATGTATCCCTCAATTTGAGTTTGTCTTGTGTTTTTACATGACTAGATTGAGGTCATGAATTTTTGGCAAGAGTGCCACAGAAATGATGTGTTCTCAGGATGTAATATGAAGGGGTTGGTGATGGCAGTATGTCTTATTACTGATGATGTTGACTTTAATTGTGTGGTTAAGGTAGTTTATGCTGCATTTGGCCAGTGTGAAATTACTATAATTAACAAATATCTTAAGCTTCACAAATCTTATTTCTTCTCAGACTTTCACCCATTGATTTTTAGTATCTGCCAATACTAAATCTTGTCTACAGCAGTTTTTTCTGTGGAATTCTGCACACGAGGGAGATGAAGAAGAAGGTTTTCCTCTCTCTCATCTGTTTAATCAGTTATTTATTCATATCAGTATGGATTCATGGATACTTATTCTATAGGTTACAATCCAATATTGTCTTTATTTGTTGCTCAGATTATTCCATATTTGGCATTAGGTGCTGCTTATGTTAGTCCCTGCATTATTTCAGCAAGCCCATACCTGTTGGGCACTTCCCAAGTGTCAGTAACCCACTTTTGCAAAGGCATAACCTTATCAAAGCGGATGTAGCATGAGCTTATGTTGAAACTGACCTATCTCAAGCTAGTAATTTGTACAGTTTGAAAGATGTGCCTGTGTTTCCCTAGAAACTTGAGAAAGCCCTTGTTGCTTTTGTGAGTTGACTGCAATGTCCTGTTACCTTTTGCAGTTTGAGATATGCCAGCTTACGTTTGTTTATGGAGTATCACTCAACACAAGCTTGTCCAACCCGTGGCCCAGGATGGCTGTGAATGCAGCCCAACACAAATTTGTAAACTTTCTTAAAAATATTATGAGGTTTTTTTCCCATTTTTTTTAAGCTCATCAGCTATTGTTAGTGTTGTATTTTATGTGTGGCCCAGTACAATTATTCTTACATTGCAGCCCAGGGAAGCCAAAAGAACCCTGAACAGTTCTAATTTATAAGTAAGTTTGAGCAATTGTTTGTATCTTTAAGACAAATTTATTAAATGCATAGCTCATGGGGAATTTCTCAAAATTCCCAGTTATAATAATATACTTCCAAAATCATCTTATGTTTTACATTAACATCCACTGTTTTATGTTACATAACTTTTAGTACTTACTTGTAAAACTTAAATTTCTCCTCACTGAAAAGAAATTCTGGAAACTATACAGTGATATTGCATGGAGGCACGTTTTAGAAATAGTATTGTTATAAGTGTAGAAAAATTTGTTTATAATCAATTATTTATAAAGGATTTTTGAGATTAATATTCTTGTCCTTGTTTCAATATGTAGAATTGGTGGATCCAAATATTTTTATCCAGCCCATCACAGAAGAACGTGCTTCTAGGACTTTGTATCGCATTGAACTTCTAAGGAAAGTACGGGAACAGGCCCTTCGACATCCACAGTTGTTTGAACGCTTGAAGCTTTGCCATCCAAATCCAGACTTACCAGTCTGGTGGGAATGTGGCCCTCATGACAGGGATTTGCTTATTGGTGCTGCCAAACACGGGGTGAGCCGAACAGACTATCACATTCTTCGTGATCCTGAACTCTCATTTATGGCAGCTCAGAGGAACTACAGTCAAAGTAAGATGGCTCATTCAAAGACTTCCACCCCACTTTTACAGCAATATCAAGTAGCACTTTCTGCTTCTCCTCTTACCTCTTTACCTAGGCTCCTAGATGCTAAAGGTATTATTATAGAGGAGATGAAAGTTAAAAGTGAAAATCTTAAAGAGGAGCCTCAGTCTTCTGAAGAAGAATCTATGTCTTCTGTGGAAACCAGGACACTAATAAAATCTGAGCCTGTAAGTCCAAAGAATGGTGTTTTACCACAGGCTACTGGAGACCAGAAATCTGGTGGAAAAAGTGACACAGACAGACGCATGGTTGCAGCCAGAACGGAACCCCTAACTCCAAACCCAGCTTCTAAGAAACAGAGAGGCCACAAAAGAGGATCAGAATCTAGTTCTGATTCTGACTCAGATTCTGAGAGATCATCCTGTTCTTCCAGATCATCATCTTCCTCATCATCCTCCTCCTCTTGTTCCCACTCTCGATCAGGCTCTAGTTCTTCTTCTTCTTCATCTTGTTCTTCAGCATCTTCTTCATCCTCCTCCTCCTCTTCCTCATCCTCTTCCTCTTCATCTTCATCAGAAGAAAGCGACAGTGATGAAGAGGAAACCCAAAAACGAGGTATTATGCATAAAATAATTTTACATTTTTAAGATAACTTTTCAAGTGAAAATGAAAAGAACTTGATTCAGGTAATTTAAGAATGTTTAAAATTGTTTGCTTAAGGTTTTTTTTTTCTTTTGAGCAGGGTCTCACACTGTTGCCCACGCTGGAGTACAGTGGCATGATCTCAGCTCACTGCAACCTCTGCCTCCTGGGTTCAAGCAATTCTACTGCCTAAGCCTCCCAAGTAGCTGGGATTACAGGCACCCACCACAATGCCCAGCTAATTTTTGTATTTTTGTAGAGATGTGGTTTCACCATGTTGTCCAGGCTGGTCTTGAACTCCTTACCTCAGGTGATCTGCCCACCTTGGCCTCCCCAAGTGCTGGGATTACAGGTGTGAGCCACCGTGCCCAGCCTGTTTACTTAAGTTTTATATATACAGATTTTCTTAGGAGAGCACTGTTGAGAAGAAAACTAGAATTACTGATACAAATCCCCTATTCAGTATTCAAGGCATTACAAAGTAGATTAATCAGGCAGCTGAATTGGAAATTTTACACAATAGTTTTATTTCATTGTGATTGTCTTAAATTGAATATTATATTTTTCCCAGGAACAAGTTGATTAGTGAACAAATAAAAGATAATATTATATAGCAGTCACCAGGAGTCTTAAACAGACCAATAAGAGTATCATAGGCCATTTGTCAGCCACGACAAATGCTTATCAGTAGAACAGTGTTTGGTGATTCCCTTCTGCAGAAGCCCTTGCAGCAGTTCAACAGTTCAGGTGCAAGAAAATGAATCCAGTTAACATGAGCAGGAGCTAGGATCTCTTGTAACAACTCCACAGGCTTAACTTTCAGAATTGCCGCAAGGAACATGCTCAGTTCTAAGAGTAACAAGAGTCACCTCATCAAGGGAATTATGGTACCCTCATCAGGTATTTCTAGTTCTGCCAGTGCAGATGATTCTACCAATCAGGATTCATTTTTTAAATAATGGGTAATGAATTGGCCGTGGTGCATACCTGTAATCCCAGCCACTTGCGAGGCAGAGGCAGTATTGCTTGAGCCCAGGAGTTCTGTCCAGGCTGTGCAACACAGTAAGACCCTGTCTCTTGATAATAATGATAGGTACTTTGTTATATTCTAGGTGATTTTTTCCCTTTTTTATCATTTGTTTTTACTTCTAACATTTTCTTTCTCAGATGTTTCTAAATAATTATATAAGATCTTTCTTTATAAAACTATGTTATGCAGTCTTTTTAAAAAATTATTATAATTGTTCTTAGCAGAAAGTACCACTCACATGAAAGCCTATGATGAAGAAAGTGTCGCATCACTGAGCACTACCCAGGATGAGACTCAGGATAGTTTTCAGATGAACAATGGGACACCAGAGTCTGCTTATATCTTACAAGGTGGATATATGCTGGCGGCCTCATATTGGCCAAAGGTAAAGAAATAATTTCTTATTGGGATAAGTCATGTTTTAGTATTTTCCTATATTGTTTCAATGATAGATAATCTTACTATGCGGAAAATAGGTCAGCATAAAATGTAGGATGACATTTTGGTGTTAGCTTCAAAAGTGTAAATTACTACTGTCAGGCAAATAGTTCTGCTTTAATGTGTATGCTTCTCAACATAACTTTAGAATGTTTAGAGTAAAAGATAATCCTTACTTTCAAGTTTACCTTAAAGTGCATCTTTATGACATAGGTGCTTTTGATTAAATCTCCTTGAAGAAGTTTACTGTAGCCAGTTGTAACCTAGAAAGAAAAGTTTATTTAGATACATGTCCATTTGTTGGAGGAAGAATATAAGTAGAAGATTAGATTATTACAATTTTTCTCCCTTTTTTTTTTTAGTCTGTCACCCAAGCTAGAGTATAGTATCACAATCTTGGCTCACTGCAACCTCTACCTCCCAGGTTCATGCAAGTCTCCTGCCTCAGCCTCTCAAGTAACTGGAATTATAGGCACCCACCACCATGCCCAGCTAATTTTTGTATTTTTAATAGAGACAGGATTTCACCATGTCAGCCAGGCTGGTCTCGAACCCCTGACCTCAAGTGATCCACCCACCCTGGCCTCCCAAACTGCTGGGATTACGGGTGTAAGCCACCTCGCCCGACCAGTTTTTCTTCTATTATGTGACTAGACTAGTGCAGCAATATTTACCTTTGAGAATAAGGTTGGGAAGTGGAAGAATGGAGGGTTTTCTCATATTCTAATACACCTAAGCTGTTTGAACTTTTTATTAGGAATCTGTATTACTCTTTAATTATAAAAACAAAAGAATATAAAACTATCTTTATGGTACAATTTTCTGTCTGTTTGTTTTTGAGACATGGTGTCACTCTATCACCCAGGCTAGAGTACAGTGGCACAATCATAGCTCACTGCAGCCTCAACCTCCTAAATTCAAGCCATCCTCCCACCTCAGTCAGCCGAATAGGTGGGACTTACAGGCATGGCATGCACCACTATGACCAGCTAATTTTTTAATTTTTTGCAGAGACAGGGTTTTGCTATGTTGCCCAGGCTGGTCTCAAACTCCTGGCTTCAAGCAATCCTCCCACCTTGGCCTCCCAAAGTACTGGGATTATAGGTGTGAACCACCACACCTGCTTATGATATAATATTTTTGAACTTCACCAAAGGGAATTTGTACTGAAATAACTTGTTACAGAATTTTAATATATGTGAGAATATGTATACATAGCACATACACATATGTTGAACCACAGTTAAATCCATAAAGACTATTTAGCTATTTGATCTCCAAAGGTCTGAACTAATTATTAAAATTATACTTTGACGTTGCCTGCTTTTCTAGGATCGTGTGATGATCAATCGGTTGGACAGTATTTGTCAAACAGTCCTGAAAGGAAAGTGGCCTTCAGCTAGAAGAAGTTATGATGCGAATACAGTGGCTTCTTTCTATACCACAAAACTGCTGGACAGCCCTGGAGCAGCTACAGAATACAGCGAGCCAAGTGTACCCACTCCCCCGGGTGTCAGTGTTAAAGAAGAACATGATCAGTCAACACAGATGTCAAAGGTGAAGAAGCATGTACGAGAAAAGGAGTTTACAGTGAAAATCAAAGACGTATGTGTATTTTTATTGCCCTAGGGCCTGGTTGCGATTGCGGTGTGCAGCATGCTTTTCCTGCAAATGGCTGCCTGCTCTTACTCTTCCTTCCTTCACATACCTGTTTCTTGGTATTTGGATTGTTTTCTTTCTGATATCCAGGTTATTAAGCTTGAATATTCTACTAGAGCGATCATCATTAAATATGTTTCTCTCCTTATGCTTCTGAAAATAGTTCTAATCAAGATGCTTTCTTAAACAGTGTGACAATTTCTAACTGTTTTGATTCTTTTATATAGTATTTGAATGGTATGTCAGTGCACTTTCTGTCTTAAACATTTAGCATGCCCTGTTATCAGTAATGTTTCATTTTTTTAATGATTTTTGAAGCTTAATTGATTACTTAGTGTCTAAAACATAGGTAATGTCCTCCAAAATGTCATATGAATAATGTACATAGAGATATATGTCTAAAGTTGAAAATGTTACAATGTACTAGTCACATATAAAACCTTGTTTTGCTCAGAAAAATGTGTAGAGTACTTGTATTTTTTTCATTCAAGATAGAAAATTTGACGGTATTATAGAAATTGATTTAAAATGTTTTTATTTGATTGATGTATGAATGAGAAATTGACTTCTTTGATGTTTCAGGATTTTTACTTCATTTTTTTTCTCAGTAAAAAGTTTCTCTTAATATCCTGCAATAAGGTTTTTTTTAATAGTTTCTGTCTTAATAATGGTATTTGTTTAACAGGAAGGTGGTTTGAAGTTGACATTTCAGAAGCAAGGGCTTGCTCAGAAGAGATCATTTGATGGTGAAGATGGTGCCCTGGGGCAGCAGCAATACCTCACTCGGCTTCGAGAGCTTCAAAGTGCATCAGAGACCAGCCTTGTCAATTTCCCAAAATCCATACCAGTATCAGGTGAATATGCAAGTAATAATTGTCTTATTATGAATATTTTCTTTTATTTTCAAATCTTCTTTTATAGGTATGTGAAATAAATATTTATTTTTCCTTTGTTGGAACCTCTTAAGCCTGTAAAGTAATCAATATAATAAATATTTTTTGGAACTTTTAACATGACATTTTGAAGCATAAAGGGCAGTTTTCATTTTGGGGCCTTGAGTAGTTAGGTGGAAACATCATTTTGTCAAGTTGCTTCATACAGGTAAAAGTTCCAACTGCATTTCAGTATCACAAATTAATGGTGATTGGTAGAAAAAGTTAGAAGTTTTAAAAAGACTATAGAGATTGTACAGTCCAGGCATCTGTAGGATACAGGAGTTACTTATGACTAATCCCTAAAAGATAATCATTCATCCTCATGGAATGCTTACAGAAACAAGGTCCCTTAAATAGCACTCTTTGTTATTGGGCAGCTCAAATTGTCAGAAAATTCTTCTATTTGGAAGTAAATTTTGCCTGCTATAGGATTTCCTCCATTATCGAAGTTCTGTCTAAAAGGCAATGCATAATTAACTTAATCCTGTGTCTACATGGTAAATCTTAGCATTTTGAAAGCAATTATGAGATCTCCCCTCCAAACTATCTGTATTTCTTCTAATCTTTTGGCAATATGAATCAAGAGATATTTATCAAATACCTAATTGTTGCCATGTGCTGTGTACTCTGTAGGCATTGAAGAATACATTAGACATTGGTTTTTGTTTTTGTTTTATTTTGTTTCTGTAGAGACAGGGTCTCATTATGTTGCCTAGGCTGATCCTAAACTCCTGACCTCAAACAATCCTCCCACTTTGGCCTCCCAAAGCTCTGAGATTACAGGCATGAGCCACCATGCCCAGTCTGTTTTTGTTTTATCTTGGTACTTTATCTAAGTTCCTCTAAAAGTATGATGTCAAGAATTCAGAATGAAAATTTAAAAAAAAAATGGAGAATGATACTCAATATCATCTGAGTCTTAATGTGTGGACCACAACATACCTAAAGTGCTAGTTGTCAATTCAAGCAGATGAGTTTGAAAAGTCTAGTTGCCAAGCAATACCTGAAAACTTTTGAAAACTCCTACTATGCATGTGCACAGTGTGGAATTACTACAGTTTGAAGAAATAACGCTGTATTGTAAGTGTTGTCTTGAATTGATCACTGTTTCCAAATGCTGCTATTACCACTTCTTAAATTATTTGTTAATTTAGCTTCATCAGCATCAGTTTGGTCTCTTGTGGATTCATTAACCATTCAATGTAAGTTTCCAATTACTAGACCTTTAGACATGTATGAATTGCAGTTCAAATATGAATCAGCCATGCTTCTATTACTGAGGAATAAATCCCCCAAATTGTGCTTTACAATTACAGTTGCCCAAATTATGCCTTACAATTAACAATTTTGTTATTAAGGAGCCCTTTTTTTTTCACCAGAAAATAGAAACAAATGGGAAAGATAAACTGTGGGCTCTTTTGCCCAACCTAAGTAGAGCTTAATAATACTACTACTCTTACTATTTAAAACTCCACTATAAAGTCAGATTGATATTTCTACTATCTGAACATTTTATTGCTATTGCAGCTAAAGATTGTACAGCCTCTGCCTATAAATAATTCTTTGGTAAATAATACAGTTTTTAATAAACTATTATTTACAGGCACATACCTGTAATCCCAGCATTTTGGGTGGCCAAGGTGGGTAGATCACCTTGAGGTCAGGAGTTCAAGACCAGCCTGACTAACATGGTGAAACCCCATCATCTCTACTAATTATAAAAAAAAATTAGCCAAGCATGGTGGTACATAGCTGTAATCTCAGCTACTCAGGAAGCTGAGGGAGGAGAATCACTTGAATCTAGGAGGCGGAGGTTGCAGTGAGCTAAGATCGGGCCATTGCACTCCAGCCTGGGCAACAAGAGCAAAACTCTGTCTCAAAAAATAATAATAATAATAATAATAATATCAATAGTAATTGTGCCAAGGATGGTGGCTCACACCTGTAATCCCAGCACTTGAGGAGGCTGAGGCAGGAGGATTGCTTGAGTCCAGGAGCTCAAGACCAATCCTGGTATCATAGCAAGACCCATCTCTTAAAAAAAATTTTTTTAGAAATTTGCTGGGTATGATGGTGTGCACCTGTAGTCCCATCAACTTGGGAAGCTACAGTGAAAGGATCACTTGATCCCAGGAAGATTACTTGAGCCATGGTTGTACCACTGTACTCCTAGGTAACAGAGCAAGACCCTGTCTCAAAAAGAAAAAAAAAAAAAAAAGTAATTGTAACACAACTTTTGCAGCTATACAAAATATTTAAAATCTCAAGTATTAAGCCGGGCGTGGTGGCTCAAGCCTGTAATCCCAGCACTTTGGGAGGCCGAGGCGGGTGGATCATGAGGTCAAGAGATCGAGACCATCCTGGTCAACATGGTGAAACCCCATCTCTACTAAAAATAAAAAATAAGCCAGATGTAGTGGCGCGTGCCTGTAATCCCGGCTACTCAGGAGGCTGAGGCAGGAGAATTGCCTGAACCCAGGAGGCGGAGGTTGCGGTGAGCCGAGATCGTGCCATTGCACTCCAGCCTGGGTAACATGAGTGAAACTCCGTCTCAAAAAAAAAAATAAATAAATAAATAAATAAAAATAAAATAAAATAAAATAAAATCTCAAGTATTCACACTAGAGTTATTTATTATCTAAGCATTTTATCTCATCCATCTTAATAATTGCAAATATGAAATCTGGATCTTTCTTCCTATGTGACTTTTGGGAAATCTGTTAACATTTTGAGCCTTACTTTTCTTGTTTGTGAAATGAAAGGTATGGGGATGCCAGAGGTGACATTGTTAGTTGGATTAAATAAAAGTGTGTATAAAGTGGCCAATAAAGAGCTTGGCACACAATGGGATGCCAAACAGATGTTAAAATTAGGTACTAATAGATTTTAGAATTAGATGTTTAACAGATGCTATTATTACAAATTCTTCATTTTCCAAAGGCTATGCCTTTTGTATTTTTGTGTAATTACCCCCTAGAAAGCTTTGAGTAAAGATACCAGATGTAATGTAATTTCTTTAACAAAGGAGAGTAAAATAGCATAGATTATAAAAAGAGGACAAAACTGAAGAACTCATTCCAGAAACTACCTGAAATAGTGAATAGAGGATGGCAGAGCCAAACAACCTGAGGTTGAATTCTGTCATTTACTGGCTATTGTGACATTGAGCAAGTGGCTTAATTTTTCCATCTGATTTATAAAATGAGCTTAATAATGCCTCTATGTTTCTGTTTTGTTTTTGATGATTTGAGGTAGCATTTGTAAAGTTTAGTCCAGTTTCTGGCACTTAGTAGGCATTCAATACAAAGAAGCTATTTTTAAGATACTGTTAATTATATCTAAAATAAAGACAACACAGAGACAGGGTCTCACTGTGTTGCCTAGGCTGGTCCTAAACTCCTGACCTCAAAGTTAAATCTTACATTTGGATTCTAGCATAAATGAATTGCTGTTGTTTATTAAAATCAGCCTCAGAAATAAGTCAGGGTAGTATATAATTAAAATGAAGAGTTAGTCAAATAGAATATGTTTGTAAATGTACACTTTGGTCAAAACCAGATGTTATTTGATAGATATTTATATTAATTACATCTTTTTTTATATATAGCACAAGGGTAGCACTAAAGGTAAAGTAAAAGAAATGTAGGACACTATCTCTTCCTTTTAGTTGCTTGGTAGACAGACCTGCACATTAAAATATTAGATAATACATTCAATATTTTGCTACACAGAACATTATAGTTAAAAAATGTTGGAAAAGAGGAAAGTCATTGCTTCTGGAAACTTAGCCAGAGTCCTGTGGAAGACATGGGATTCAACAGGATTTGATAAGAGAGGACAAATAAATAATTGTCTTCTAGAAAATAGGGCTCATAGAACAGGTGGAAGAAGGGCACGGAATAGCATGAAACAGATGCTCGATTCAGGAAAATGCTATGATTTTGTGATAAGACTGACCTTGCTAGTGTGTAAATTCTTACTGGGACAGATGTGTAGATCAAATCTTGCTTAGGAAAGGTGAATCTAAGTTATAGAAAGCATCAAAAACAGATCTCGGGCAAGGATCAGAGGTTGGGAATCATGTTGCTACAAGGCAGTTCATTTATATTAGAATAGGAAGCTATGAGAAGTTCTTATGAAACAGAATGATACCATATGAAGTAAGTACCTTGTTGAAACAGATGGGAGGAAGGTTGTGACTTCTGCGAGGTTACACAGCTCGCCAGAGGGCAACACCTTATTCAGGAATACACAGGGCTTGCTCAATAAATTATCCTTGAATTACTGAAAATGCATTTTTCATTATAAACATGTAAACTTTTTTAAATAAGCATCTCACCTTTAATATGTCCTTTTATTTTAGTAAGAGGATTCAATTCAATTCAAGATTATGTACTTTTTTTTTTTTTTTTTTTTTTTTTT
>NW_016107378.1:2310704-2320165 GCF_001604975.1 Cebus imitator | reverse complement strand
CAATTCTCCTGCCTCAGCCTCCTGAGTAGCCGGGATTACAGGCATGCGCCACCATGCCCAGCTGATTTTTTGTATTTTTAGTAGAGACGGGGTTTCACCATGTTGACCAGGATGGTCTCTATCTCTTGACCTCGTGATCCACCCGCCTCGGCCTCCCAAACTGCTGGGATTACAGGCGTGAGCCACCGCGCCCGGCCCAGATTATGTACTTTTTAAGGAAAAGTGTTTTCTTCATCTTTGAACCATCATACTGCCTAGTACATAGCTACTTAATAAAATATCTATTAGAAAAAATGATGAATGCATGGAATTGTTTTGTTCATACCCCTTAACAAACATTTTTATTGAGTGCCTACTGAAATGAGAGAGGTCAGTTTAATTTGGTGACTAAAGTTGCTGGTATCTTAAAGAAAATATCTTAAGTAGGTTGGAGCAGGAATAGACTATGGGAAATTGAGGAACTAGTTACTCATGAAAAAAAGAAGCACAAGAGAGATCAGTCTTTTAAAAGTTTCGAAGTTATAAAAAGGACAAAAGTGTTATGTTTTGTTTTTTTTGAGATGAGATGGAGTCTCGTTCTGTCGCCCAGACTGAAGTGCAGTGGCGTGATCTCGACTTAAAACAACCTCTGTCTCCCGGTTCAAGCAATTCTTGTGCTTCAGCCTCCCAAGTAAAAAAGGTTTAGAAATTAGCTGAGTGTGGGTATTACAGGCACCCACCACCATGCCCAGCTAATTTTTGTATTTTTAGTAGAGATGGGGTTTTGTCATGTTGGCCAGGCTGTTCTCAAACTCTTGACCTCAGGTGATCCGTCCGCCTTGGGCTTCCAAAGTGCTGGGATTACAGGCGTGAGCCACATTGCCCAGCCAAAAGATTAACATTTGTTTGTTTGAGTTAGGCCATATTTTTAAGTTTAGAAAAATCTAATATAGAAAAAGATATTTGGCACAAAAAAAGCAGAGATAAATGATATATTTTTAAAAAAAAAAAAAAGCTCTTTGAAAGTATAGAAACTAATGGGTTCAAAGAAAGGGGAAAGGTATATCTTAGGAAAAAGTCATGCTTCTTTCTCTAAGGAAGGAAGAGAAGATGTGTGAATATCGGGGGAAAATACAGAAAACAGGTCAAAATTCAAAGAGGCCTAGGTTGTAATTCAGGTTTTTAAATGAGAGGTGGGGATGATATGTTTGGCCAAAAGTTTCTGCATTAAAGATGTATAAAATAAGAACTAACACTTCCATATATTTAGGAAAGGGATTACTTTCAATTTGTTTAAGAACTAAATTTGTATCACCATTTTGCATTTTTAATTCAATTAGGTACTTCCATTCAACCAACTCTTGGTGCCAATGGTGTGATATTAGACAACCAGCCTATAGTCAAAAAAAGGCGAGGAAGGAGGAAGAATGTAGAAGGTGTTGACATCCTCTTCTTTAACAGAAATAAACCACCTAATCATGTAAGTAAAGCACTACGTAAAAACTACTGATCCTTGAGTCCAAACCCTAGTAAATATACATATTGTTGTTTTGTGAATGTTTTATAGACTATTAATAAGGAAATTAAAAGTATGCCATATAGTTTTAGATGATATCTTAGTAGAATCTTAGCACTGTCCAAGAGTGATAAAAATTTTAAGTTTAAAAGATTTAGCAGAATTTTTAGCAGCAACTTATTTTTTTTCTTCAAAAAGAATTGCTTTGTTGAACCAATATTAGAATGATGAAGCATGGAAATAAAGATTCCACTTGGTGTTCTTTTACAGGTTACTTTAGGCTTAACCTCCTCACAGATTTCCACAGGGATAAATCCAGCACTATCCTATACTCAGCCTCAAGGAATTCCTGATAAAGAAAGTCCAGTTCCAGTTATTAATCTTAAAGATGGAACAAGACTTGCAGGAGATGATGCACCGAAGAGAAAGGATTTGGAAAAATGGCTTAAGGAACACCCAGGTTATGTGGAAGATTTGGGAGCTTTTATTCCTGTAGGTGATACCTTAAAAATCTTGTTATATTTTATTTCTATGAATTATCAGACCTATCATAATGAAGCATAAATTCTTATCCATTTATGCCAAATATGTGCTCTACCTAAGATCTAGGAAAATTAGCAGGAGAAAATAATTACCATCTTTCCATGATACAATACAATGTTATTTTCCATTTTCCCATTCTGCATTCAACAAGTATTTCATAATAAAAATCATTTCTGATATAGAGTGCTATGTTACTTCCAATCATGGCCAGGCACAGTGGCTCACGCCTGTAATCCCAGCACTTTGGGAGGCCAACGCGGGAGGATCTCCTGAGGTCAGAAGTTCAAGACCAGCCTGGCCAATATGGTGAATCCTCATCTTTATTTTAAAAAAAAAAAAAAAAAAAAAAAAAAAAAAAAAAAAATATAAAAAAAAAAAAAAAAAAAAAAAGAAAAAGAAAAAAAAACTTCCAATCACTTCTCACAAAAAAAATTTTTTAAATGTTTTTTTTGTTTTTTGAGACAGAGTCTCGCTCTTTTGCCAGGTTGGAGTACAGTGGCACAATCTTGGCTCAGTGCAACCTCTGCCTCCCGGTTTCAAGCAATTCTCCTGCCTCAGCCTCCCCAGTAGCTGGGACTACAGGCGCACGCCACCACGCTAATTTTTGTATTTTTAGTAGAGACAGGGTTTCACCATGTTGGCCAGGATAATCTCGATCTCTTGACCTTGTCATCCGCCAGCCTCGGCCTCCCAAAGTGCTAGGGTTACAGGCGTGAGCCACTGCACTCGGCCAAGCAGTTTATTTTAAAATAATAATGATTATAATAAACATGTATTGAAACTTAAATATGTGCCTGCAGTTATGCTGACATACTTATGTACCCAACATGCGTTACTTCATTTAACACAATACCTTTATTAGGATGCATTGTTACAATTGTTTTTTGTTTTTTTGAGACAAAGTTTCACTTTGTCACCCAGGCTGCAGTGCAGTGACACAGTCTCAGCTCACTTCAACCTCTGCCTCCTGGGTTCAAGCGATTCTCCCACCTCAGTCTCCTAAGTAGCTGGGACTACGGGTGCACACCACCATACCCAGCTAATTTTTGTATTTTTAGTAGAGACAGGGTTTCACCATGTTGGCCAGGCTGGCCTTGAACTCCTGGCCTCAGGTGAGCTGCCTGCAAAGTGCTAGGATTACAGGCATGAGCCACCACACCTGGCCTATAATTGTTTTACAAATGAAATTAAAACACTAATTTCATTTAAGTAAATAGTCCAAGACCGCATAGCAAATAAACTCTTAAATCTAGAGTCCACACTACTCCTCTTAAGCTCTTCATCAAACTATGAGTATAGCTTCCGTGTCTCTCCAGATGCACAAGGAGTTTATGTTAATCAAAGATGAGGCTGGGCACAGTGGCTCATGCCCATAATCCCAGCACTTTGGGAGGCCAAAGTGGGCAGATCATTTGGGTTCAGGAGTTCAAGTCAAGTGGCCCCAGGCCACAACATCCAGCTAATTTTTTCAATTTTTATTTTAAAGACACAGGGTCTCACTGTCTTGCTTAGGCAGGTCTCAAACTCCTGGCTCAAGCAATCCTCCTGCTTCGGCCTCCAAAAGTGTTGAGATTACAGGTGTGAGCCACCACACCTGGCCGAATATTCCAATTCTAAAAATAATGACAATCCTTAGTCTAAACACTATAACTTCTTAACATGTTGAAGATAACATTCGTTTATTCAGTTAACAAATTTTTCTGAGTGATTGCTATGTGCTACTTATTATTTTAAGAGATTGAGGATACAACAGTAAACAATATAAGTTTTTGCCCTCATACCTTTACTCTAGACTCTGAAGGATTCTCATACCTTTCTCTTATCAGTGCAAAAGGGTCTATATTAACGTTTTTAATTTGTATATCCATTTATTATTTTACCTGCAAATAAATATTGTATCATAATGTTTTATATTACTTTATTGTAAAGATCTTAAAAACATGTTTTAAGGGCAGCATTTGTTGCTCTAAAGAATATAAGATGTAATTTGTCTGCTTTCCCAAGGAAAAGCATTTTCCTATGTAAAAATCATTTTCCATTAATGACTTCTTGGATCTCACACTCAACTGTAGTATTTCTATAGCTAAATAATTAAAACATGGTGGAAAGTATACTGTAATAAAGGTATGTATAAAGTCTTATGGAAATGATGTAAGAAAAATCAACTAATAACTTTAAAATTAAAAATAATTTTTATTTTTACAAAACAAAAATTCAAAAAGTTAACTCTGCCTAGGCAGTGTAAAGTTTCTCAGGAAAGATAAAGAAAATAGAGCTGACGTTCGTCTGAGGGATAAAAAAAGAGTAAGTTGGCATTGACCTGGTTAACAAAAGAAGAGGATGTCCTAGGCAACATAGAGTTATTAAGAAAATGGCCAGGTGCAGTGGCTCACGCTTGTAATCCTAGCATTTTGGGAGGCTGAGGCAGGCAGACACTTGAAGTCAGGAGTTCAAGACCAACCTGGCCAACATGGTGAAACCTAAAAATAGAAAATTAGCTGGGTGTGGTGTCGGGTGCTTGTAGTCCCAGCTACTCAGAAGGCTGAGGCAGGAGAATTGTTTGAACCCAGGAGGCAAAGTACCGTGAGCCAAGATCATGCCACTGCCTTCCAGACTGGACGACAGAGCAAGACTCTGTCTCAAAAAAAAAAAAAAAAAAGAAAAGAAAAGATATGACCATAAGGCATTTATAA
Organism: Cebus imitator; assembly: GCF_001604975.1. Lineage (NCBI taxonomy): Eukaryota > Metazoa > Chordata > Mammalia > Primates > Cebidae > Cebus > Cebus imitator. The sequence continues at coordinate 2,315,434 of NW_016107378.1, read as the reverse complement.
AACAGTGACTAGTCTAATATTCCAGAGTATGTGGAGGAGTGAATGGGGTAATAGTAAGTAAACAATGAACAGAAGAGGTGAATTTAATAGGTTCAGGCCTTGATGGGACTGGTATGCTAAGCTGAAGAGTTTGAGTGTTGGTTTCCTGAAAATATTTTTAATTGGCTGGAAATACCTGCAAACATTAAGACCTGTTTTGTTACATGCTAGTTCTGTAAAGAAGTAGCATGATTTGATGGGATGAGTTTTTATTTTTATTGCTAGATGTTTGTTTGTTTTGAGACAGGGCCTCACTTTGTTGCCCAGGCTGGAGTGCAGTGGCATGATCATGGCTCACTGCAGCCTCTACCTCCCAGGCCCAAGCAGTCCTCCTACCTCAGCCCCCACAAATACCTGGGACTACAGGCATATACCACCATGGCCAGCTAATTTTTTAATTTTTTGTGGAGATAGGGTCTCACCATGTTGCCCAGGCTTAACTTTTTTAATGTATAATTTGAAGAAAAGATAGATGTGATACTTTTTATTAAAATGCTTAAAGTTTGGCCAGGCACAGTGTCTTACATTTGTAATCCCAGCACTTTGGGAGGCCAAGGAGGGAGGATAGCTTGAGCCCAGGAGTTCAAGATCAGCCTAGGAATGTGGCAAAACTTTCATCTCTACAAAAAATTAAAAAAAAAAAAAAATTAGCCAGGCATGGTGGTCCCAGCTACTCAAGAGGCTGAGGTGGGAGGATCACTTGGACCTGAGATGTCAAAGCTACAGCGAGCTGTGATCACACCACTATTCTCCAGCCTGAGCAACAGAGCAAGACCCTGCTTCAAAAAAAAAAAAGTAAAATTAAAGTTAGATACTTTAAAAATGTAAATAACCAAAAGATAAATGTTGTTAAATTACATGGATCAGCTCTTTTTAATATCTTGAATTATTTTGCACAGTTAAAGATTTTAAAGATATGTCTGTGTCTTTTAGAGAATGCAGCTTCATGAGGGAAGGCCCAAACAAAAAAGACATCGTTGCAGAAACCCCAATAAACTAGATGTGAATAGTCTCACTGGAGAAGAACGTGTTCAACTGATTAACAGAAGAAATGCTAGAAAGGTATTTTAATGTTTTTTTTTTTAATTGTTTGTATTGATTCAATATTTAAGGGGTCTCCAGAACACTATTTGATTATGCAGTAGTATTTTCTAACAGACCTGGAAATGAGTTGAATTTATCAGATTTCTGGGGGAAAACATGAGTATGATTTTATGCAGTCTATTTTCAAATCTCACTTCATAAGCTAAGCTATTACATGAAATAAACAAGTCATTTAACACATCTGTGCCTAAGCAGTGCCATTGCATATGATTGTACACTTACACAAGGGCAGTACATCAAAGACAGTCATTCTCAACAGGGATAATTTCACCTCTCGAGGAATATTTGGCAGTGGCTGGAGACATCGTCGGTAGCCACAGGAAGAGAAAACTACTGGCATCTAGTGGGTAGAGGCCAGAGATACTGCTAAACCTCCTACAGAACATAGGACAACCTCCGCAATATCAAGTCATAATGTCTACACTGCAAAGGCTGAGAAACTCTGATATAAGGGGACAGCATTCACATTATAGCCATTAAATATTTATATATTTATCACTGCAGTTTTCTGTCAGATGACCTTAAAATATCTTTTTCTATTAAAATCAGCATGTACATAATTTCCGATTGATGAAAATAGAATGTCTTAAACATAGGTACCTTGTAGACTAATGCCACCTTTGTGGCCTATCTTTTACTGAATGATGAATGATAGAGTGGAGGTTTTTCAGAAATAGACTTACATAGATTTCTTCTTTTATGTTTGGATTAATATGTTTCTCTTTTACCTCACAAAGCAAACAATAGAAACTTGTGACACTGTTTTGTATATGTATAGCTTTGACACACTGTTTTTTATTCTGATGAGCAAGCCCACAAACTAAATAGGAAAGAAAAAATGTGATGGGTAAAAACATCACATTTCTCATTGCATTATTTTTCTCCCACACTAAATTATCTTACATAGGCCTGGTTCTGATTTGCTCTCTGTTAAATGCACTCACTGCTAGGACAAAAATACCTAAAAGCACTTGAATTTCTCATAAGAAATATTGGAATTAGAAGAAAACTATTTTAAAATAACAGTTTTAATATTGTTGGGTGCACCAACTATTTAATGTTAATTTTTCCCACAATTTTGTACAGATAGCTTATTTAGCTTTTGTTAGCAATTTAAAGTGATAGCATAGATGTCTTAAGGAAAGAACAATGTGACATTTCAGTATCATTTTACTTAATTTTGTGCTTGTGTAGATTTTGTTACAAATCCTTCTACTTCATCTTATACCAGAAATTCACATTACTAAAATTATGAATGAATTGGTCTTAGTCAATTTTAAGGAAATGAAACAATTTGTTAGGTTTGATATTAAACATTCTAAATTTTATTTTTAATTCTTGTAACTTCATGAGAGGTTTGTTCATGTTCTTTAATTTGTAGAATTCCTAATTGTCTTGAGTCTCTTGGGTACAGGCTTAAGGATTGATGAGTTATTAAGGAAAAGAATCTACCTGCTAAATCCCCATAAACCCCCAAGAGGGCCTCCATTTTCAATAGAAGCTTAATGAAGGAAATAAAAAGAGAAGACAACAGAATTACAGAGACTAAGTAAATATACTTATTTCCTTAAATATATTTATTTAAATATACTTCTTTAAATATATTATCTAAATAAATATAAGGAGCTGGGGATGTGGGGGTGCACGCCTGTAGTCCCAACTACTCAGGAAGCTCAGGAGGGATGATCGCTTGAGCCCAGGAGTTCAAGGCTGCAGTGAACTATGATCACAGCACTGCGTTCTAGCCTGGGCAACAGAGTGAGACCATTAAAAAAAGTGAGTGAGTGAATCTCTTTAAAAAAAAAAAAATACAAGAAATACCATATAAGAATACTTATGCTGGGCGCAGTGGTTCAGGCCTGTAATTCCAGCACTTCAGGAGGCCAAGGCGGGCAGATCACCTGAGGTCAGCAGTTCAAGACCAGCCTGGTCCAACATCCTGAAACCCTATCTCTACTAAAAATACAAAAATTAGCCAGGCATGGTGGTGGGCACCTATAAACCCAGCTACTCAAGAGAATCACTTGAACTTGGGAGGTGAAGGTTGCAATGTGCCAAGATTACACCTCTGCACTCCACACTCCAGCTGGGACAACAGAGCAAGACTTTGTCTCCAAAAAAAAAAAAAAAAAGAATACTTATAGGTAATATAACTGATCATATTAAACCCTGTCTGTATCCTATCAAGATGTAGTATTTAATCATTTAATGAGGTATATAAAAAGAAATTACTCAAGAAATATCTTTAGTCTCCAAAGGGACATTAAACTGGTAGGTATAAATCATTTGTCCAAATGTAATATTTTTCATTTAAATTTCAAAATGTTATCTTGTCTCAATGTCATACTATTACATTTTTTCCAAATTATTTACTTATGATTGGTTAATTATATCACACTTCACATATGAAAGATATGTATAATTTCATACTTTTAGGATGTCAATATACATAATAGATAACAGTATTGGTTTTTGAGACCTAGGTTTGTATCCTGACTCTAACATGTACTGGCTAACTTTCGGCAAATTATATAAATTCTCTGAGGCTCAGTTCCTTCATTTGAAAAACAGAAATAATACTAGCTCAAAAGGATGTAGTGAGAACTAAAATAAATTATACATTTAAAGTCCTTAGCACAATACTTAGCATATAATAACTTATATTTATTATGTGACAGGCATTATGCTAAGGCACTTGAATTGTCTCATTTTATCTTTATAAAACCCTATGAGGGAAGTATTATTGTTATCCCCATTTTACAGATCAGAAAATTGAGGCTGAAAGAGATTTACTGATTTGCTCGAGCACATAGCTGGTAAGTCTGACTCCAGAGGGTGTACTTTTAACTAGGTTATCCTGCCTGTCCAGCATAGTAAGTGCACAGTAAATGGTAGTTACTCATTTTACTATTCTAGTTATTCTACTTAAAACATTTAAAATTTACGTTATCACATTTTGTATGTTACATCAATATAGTCCATATGGGTCATCTTGGTCCTTTTTAATATAATCATAAACATTATCTAAGGTGGTTCAAAAAATATGTATTTTAAGGAAATAAACTATGTAGAACACAAAATAAAAGTAAACAAGAGTTTTCTATGTAATAATGGTTCAGCATTTAACAATCTGTTTCTCATTTACAGGTTGGAGGTGCTTTTGCTCCCCCTTTGAAAGATTTATGTAGGTTCCTAAAAGAAAATTCAGAATATGGAGTAGCTCCTGAATGGGGAGATGTTGTTAAGCAATCTGTAAGTATTTTACGAATACTAACTCATACATTATTTTCAAATTGGATGCCATTCAATTATATCTTAGATTAACTATAATTAATAAAATATTCCATGAATTTGTGACAGCATTTTTTAGTTCACAATTTTTATTTTCCAGTACATGTTGCAAATTTCTCAGATGCTTGTCAGGTTAGAAGGGAAAATCAATAAATACTGATTTGTTTTTATATTAACCTCTAAGATACCATTTGAATGATGCCACAAAGAAAAATCAGATATATGAGCAAATACGTAAATATATAAGGATATTCATCATGGTATACTAGTAAAAAAAAAAAGAGAAACTAATAGTT
>NW_016107378.1:2307769-2309432 GCF_001604975.1 Cebus imitator | reverse complement strand
AAAAAACAAACCACACACCTAAGTTTGGTGTGATTCTATTTTTCTTGTTTGTTTATTTCAGAAAGGGAGGTGGGGGGAATTATAGAATGTGTACAATTGCACAAGGAAAAAAATAGAACACATACTGAAATGTTAGCAGTGGTTATCTCTGAATCATGAGATGAAGGATGATTTTGTTTCGTTTTTTTCGTTGTGTCTTCTACCGTGAACCCTGATGCCTTTATTAAAGAGAAAAAAAGTAGGTTGATTCAATTCAAAACAAAATTAAACAGTAGTCAAATGAGTCTTTTCTTAAACCACTATCTAGAACTGCACTGTCACAAAAAGTAGCCCCTCAGTAGCCACAAGTAAGCACATGTGGCTGTTGAGCACTGGAAATGTGGCTAGTCTGAATTAATGTGTTATTAAGTGTAAAATACACGGTGGTTTTGGATTTTGAAGACTTTGTTGGAAAAAAGGAATGTAAAATATCTCAATTTTTATAGATTGCATATTAAAGCAACAATATTTTGATTATGTTCTATTAAATAGACTATACTACTAAAATTAATGTCACCTATTTCTATTTTACCTATTTTAAATGTTGCTGCTAATAAAATTTTAAATGACATATGTGGCTTACATTATATTTCTATTAGACAGTACTGGTCCAGGGATTCTAAACTCCTAAAACTTCTAAGAGTTCTGAGACCCAGAAAATCATGGGAGAATCACGTGAAAGTAGCACAGATTGTTCTCTATTGTCCTGGGCTTTATAGTTCCCAATCTGCAAGTGCTACTGCGGGTGATCTTACCGCACTTTGCCACTTTGAATATCTTTTTGAGCATAGCTCTATCTCCTTTATTCCCAAAGTGACAGTAAAATTATTTATATGAAGCATCTCATTTTAACCTTAACCTTTCACTTCCTCTATTCTTTCTTTATTGTTCTTCCCAATTAGAAGGGAGCCATGGGCCAGGTCTGGTGGCTTACGCCTCTAATCCCAGCACTTTGGGAGGCCGAGGCGGGCAGATCATGAGATCAAGAGATCGAGACCATCCTGGCCAACATGGTGAAACCCCCAGTGTCTGCTAAAAATGCAAAAATTAGCTGGGTGTGGTGGTGTGTGCCTGTAGTCCCAGCTCCTTGGGAGGCTGAGGCAGGAGAATCGCTTGAACCCAGGAGGCAGTGGTTGCAATGAGCTGAGTTTGTGCCACTGCACTCCGGGCATGGTGGCTCATGTCTGTAATCCTAGCACTTTGGGAAGCCAAGGTGGGTGGATCACCTGAAGTCAGGAGTTCAAGACCAGCCTGGCCATCATGGTGAAACCCCATCTTTAAAAAAAAAAAAAAAAAAAGAAGAAGGGTTCCACTTCTTCGGTCTTCTAGAACAAGTGATTATGTGAAACATGTAAGGGTTATGGAAGTACTCAAGAAGAAATTTCTTTGGACCTTAAGTTTTCTAGAATTATACTACAATCTTATGTTTTACAGTATGAAAGAAGGCTTTAAAGGCCTCTCAGTCACTTATTCTGTAATAAAATGAAAACTAGAAGAGCTGTTTGAAGCTACCACTTATAATAAAATTAGGTTATCTCTATTGTAATTGACTATTTAATATCAATACAGAATAAATTTACAAATAATTATCTATTTTTCTTTTTTTTTTTTTTTTTTTTTTTTT
>NW_016107378.1:2301704-2307624 GCF_001604975.1 Cebus imitator | reverse complement strand
GGGGTTTCACCATGTTGACCAGGATGGTCTCGATCTCTTGACCTCGTGATCCACCCGCCTCGGCCTCCCAAAGTGCTGGGATTACAGGCTTGAGCCACCGCGCCCGGCCCAATTATCTATTTTTCATAGGTTATATGTATAAACTAATAGCTATTTATTTTCATGTAGGGATTATTAATGAATATATATTTCTTCCAGGGATTTCTTCCAGAAAGCATGTATGAACGTATTCTCACTGGTCCTGTAGTGAGAGAGGAAGTAAGCAGGCGGGGGAGACGGCCTAAAAGTGGAATTGCAAAGGCCACAGCAGCAGCAGCTGCTGCTACATCTGCCACCAGTGTTTCAGCCAATCCTTTGTTAGCCAATGGATTACTTCCAGGTGTGGATCTCACAACTCTTCAGGCCTTACAACAAAACCTACAAAACTTGCAGTCACTGCAAGTAACTGCAGGGTTGATGGGAATGCCTACTGGCCTTTCTTCTGGAGGAGAAGCTAAAAACATGGCTGCTATGTTCCCCATGCTGCTGTCAGGAATGGCTGGATTACCAAATCTGTTGGGCATGGGAGGACTCCTGACAAAGCCTACAGAATCTGGGACAGAAGACAAAAAGGGAAGTGACTCTAAGGAGCCAGAAGGAAAAAAAGAAAGGACAGAGAGCCAAAGTTCAGAGAATGGTGGAGAAAACTGTGTCTCAAGTTCTCCTTCCACGTCCTCTACTGCTGCATTAAATACAGCTGCAGCTGCCAACCCATTAGCTCTTAACCCACTATTACTATCTAATATACTTTATCCAGGGATGCTTCTCACTCCAGGCCTTAATCTTCATATTCCAACTTTGTCCCAGTCCAATACTTTTGATGTACAAAACAAAAACAGTGACTTAGGCTCATCTAAGTCTGTAGAAGTTAAGGAAGAAGATTCCAGAATTAAAGATCAGGAAGACAAAGGGGGAACTGAACCAAGTCCTCTCAATGAAAACAGCACAGATGAGGGTTCAGAGAAAGCTGATGCTTCATCTGGATCTGATAGTACATCATCGTCATCTGAGGATTCAGATTCTAGTAATGAAGACTGATTCCCAGACTCTGCACTTAAAATATGAACTGATTTTGGATTTTTTCTTTAATAATTAATTGTAAATACCCCAGTGTTGAGTGCATCAATAACTTACTGACCGAACATTTCAGTTATTTGTTTAGAAGTGCAAACTGCTTTCAGAGACGTTTTGCATGTAATATTTCTTAAGATTCATAAGTTTCTGAACTCGTATGTACTATCAGATACATAAAGGTGTAAAATTACAAAAAAAGGCATTATAATTTTGTTGGGGGTTAATTTTATGAAAATTATGCTCAATAAGAGTTGTATATTTAATATATTTGCAGTGAACACAGAATACTTTATGCATATTACTGATTTAATTTGAATATAGTTTTACAGCCTCCTTGACACCTATAATTTACAGATCAAAACTCAGCAATAATTTGGGCAGCTAATGAATGTCATGAAAGCTGTAGAATCTACATCACCATCCATTGCTTTAATTACATGAAAATGCTCTAGTGTTGTGATGCACTGCTGATGTTTCCAATTCAGGTACAAGTATGTTTTAAAGAAGAAATAAGTTTCCCAATCAGCCAACTTAACTGGCTACCTGTTACCTCAGCTGAGTTAGTTTAGGAAGTTTACATTCGTTTCTAATTCTATACTTGTTTTCAGGGGTTTTTTAAACACATCCTATATATCATGTTAATCTGGCAAGAAATATGACTTGCTTTTTGCTGAGCTTAACTCAGATATCAGTAAAATCATAAAATAATCATGTGTCATGTGATTTTGGCAACGTATACGTAGTTTTAACTTTTCAAAGTTTGGCCTCCTATTAGAAATAATTATGTCTCAGAAGAGTAATGTCTCTTTCCAGGGTTCAGAAAAGGCAAACTCATGAAATGCCACTGAAAAAAACTTTCAACACAGCATACTTCATGTAAAAGAAATTGTTTGTTTGCTTTCTTTGCGTAAATTTCTATTTGTGTTTTATGTCATGGAAATATTCCAGAATTAACAGATAATAGTGGTAAAGTAATACGCAGATAGCCTAAATTCATTTTACGTTTCTAGGTGTAAGCAGACTAAATGTTGCCCAGAATCAGTGTTGGGTTATCAACAGTTTATATTAAATATACTGAGTTGCCCGTTTTAAAAATGCACTTTGAATAATTTCAAAAAGATGTACAAGTTATACCCGTAAACCACAAAAGTGAAGCCCAAGGCTTCTGTTCAATTTCATAGAATCCTTTACCGTGTAAAATTTGTCTGATATTTGATTTGTGATACAATTTCTGCTGCTAAAGCTGCTATTATTCTGACAAGGTAGAGGTCCAGGTTCACCTTCATATATATTTAAAACAATTAGTATTGAATTGGACTTTAAAATACTGACATTCTAAGAAGAGTTATATGTTAGCATTTTTCTGGTACTCAAATAAGTTAGTGGTAAAGTCTGCAAAGGGATAAGTTTAGAGGGAAAAAGTATTCCAGTTGTCTCCTACAGAAAAAATAACTTTCAGTATGTTTTGATAGAACTGTTGCTTTGTCATGAGTAAGCAATTGTATTAGGTTGTCCAAGACCTTTACCAGTAAATTATGTTTCTGTATGTAAAATAACCCCTTATTAGAGAGACAGTGTTATATGTATTTACAAAATTATATAAGTTCCATTGGGATTGTATTGATTTTGTATTTTCCCAAAATAGTACTTTGAATTGATAGTCCTTTATGCAATGTCTTAGCAATAGTCTCTATAATGCCCATCCAGGAGAAGTGGGTAGTAATTCTTCATCATGAAAATTATATATTACATATTTAGTATCTTCCCTTTGCAGTATTGCACTTTTGTTTAACTAGAATACACCTATGAGATAGCCAAAGTTTTTCAAACACAGTTAACTTAGTTTGCCGGTGGAGTATTTCAACACCATCCATATTTCCCTTCCTCCCTCTAGTTCTACCCACATGATCTTTATTCCTTTCTTTCCCCAACTTAAAAAAAAAAAAAAAAAAAAAAAAAAATCTAGATCTTGTCACTAAAATCTAATTTATATCAAATTTATGAGAGAAAGTATTTTCCTAATTATGGTCAAATAAATTTGGTTAACATCCTAGTGATTCTCTTTCTATGTAATAAGGCAATTACAGTTTTCAAAGCATTAAGTCTAACATAACTTTAAACATTCTCTTAGGTTTCAAGATACTTCTATTTAATATTGACTGGGGAAAAGTTGTCCAGCTATCAGCTAAGAAAACACATGCAAATAAGGTTGTGTAAAGTTAAGGGTTATAAGGAAAAAAAAATCAGTAGAATTACATAATACTAAAGTTGCAGTTGAAAGGATATTCAAGTTATGTGTTGGTAGTTACTAAAAGAATTATAGCTGTTATTGCCTTGTATTTATAGCCCTTGTTTCAGGTTTCATGATTCAAGTCTTAGTCCAATCTTTCTTTTGGACATTTGCAATATTTACCAGTTGTGTTTTGTGTAGTCTGAATTTGCTTTCTGTAGTTGAGCAAACGTCTTAAAAAGTCATTTGTAATTTATTAAATTACTTTCTATGATGTTCTATAGAGCAAATGGAAGTTTAATTATTTTTTATTAAACATATTCTTTGACTACCCATGATGTCAGCCTCCGTACATGAGAATACTTTTTAAAATTGAATTTTATATAGAATTTATCTTATTCCAGTTATGAAAGACACCATATTTGTAAACCTTTGAAAGGAAAATATACCTTGGAAGAATTTTTAAAACAAAACTTGGCTATAATTTTATCCACAGTATCATCTTAAATGCTGTCCATTTTTCATTTTGATTTAATTTTATTGTTAATATTGTTCATTGTTGATATTGGTGGTTGCAAAAAAAGAAAAAAACACTTCTTGGGCATTCAAATTATTAAACCCCAATTTTGCAGCCCAATATCAACCTCATAGTGAACATTAAGTATTATTTTCTTATGTTTTTGGACTTTTGAAAACTTCAGAAATACTTAAAGATATACCTCACCTCTTGAAGAAGTACATTTGGAAATCAGTAATTATTTTTTTCCCTTGGTCTTAAGAGTGTTTCCTAACTCATTGCCATTGTTGGTAGTGTTCTATGTAAACATAAGAAAATAGTTTTTCTTCTAATTACAAAACTAAAACAGTGGAGTCTCATAGTCATTTATCTTGAACACATTCAACTACACTTTCATGTTTAAAAAACTTTTTTCTTTTTTGTACAACAACGTAACAGAAAAACACAAACCAACTGCTTCATCTAGTACTCACCCAGAGGAACAGTTACCTGTTCAGTGCTGGAAGAAGAATTGCCTATGTTGGACGTCTTTGAGAAGAGATAACAATGTATAAAATGATGTATTCTGTATTTTGTGAGCTATATGAAAGAAAAGAGTGAGTCTTTTTTCTTTTTTTAAGTAAGAGACTGTCTTCCTCTGTCTCCCCTAGAGTGCAGTGGTGCGATCGTGGCCCACTGCATTCGAGGCCTGTTGGGCTCATGCAATCCTCCCGCCTCGGCCTCCTGAGTGGCTGGGACTACAGCGTGTGTCACTACAGCCAGCTAATTTTTCTATTTTTCATAGAGTTGGAGTTTTGCCATGTTGCCCAGGCTGATCTCGAAACACCTGGACTCAAGTAATCTACCCATCTCGGCCTCCCAAAGTGCTGGGACTACAGGTGTGAGCCACCACACCCGGCCAGGAATGATTTTTGACTACACATGATATTCAGTTTATATAATAAACTTAGAACTTAATCTCTATTTAAGCTATTTATTTTAAAATTCAGAAAAGCACAAAAATATTTAAATCATCCATACACTAAACCTACCCAGAGATAAACACTGTCAGTATTAAATTCATCTTTCATATATCTATGTTATTTATATGTAGTGGGGTTAAGTAGTGTCATTCAGAAACACGTCAACCTAGAACCTCAGAATGTGACCTTATTTTGGAAATTGGGTCTTGGCAGATGTAATTAGTTATAGTCATGCTGGGTTAGGGTGGGCCCTAAATCTAATTACTAGTGTCCTTAGAAGAAGAACAGAGAGTACACAGAAACACTGAGAAGAAGGCTTTGTGACAAAGGAGATTGGAGATACGTTCCTACAACTAAGGAACAGCAAGGATTGCCAGCAACCACCAAAAGCTAGGAGAGAGGTAAGAAGCATTCTCCTTCAGAGCTTCCAGAAAGAGCCAACCCTGCCAACACCTTGATTTGGAGTTTCTGACCTGAACTGTAAGAGAATAAATTTACATTGTTTTAAGTCACCTAGTTTGTGGTAATTTGTCATAGCAGCCCTAGGAAGCATAGCTTTTCATATTAACTCGATGTTATGGTACATAGTTTCTACCTACTGTAGACTTTGAAAAAGTAGAAAAAAAACTTAGTGCACTGCCCTTAATATACTGAGCTATGTCAAATAATCCTGCAATGTGATTTTTAATACATAGTGTTGATTCATACAGATGTAATTTATTTAATCATTACTTTAAAATGGATGTTTGGGTTTATATGGACATTTTTGCAACCATCCCTAAATAATTTATTTAATTCCTAGAACTGAAAATACTTCCTCTGTTTTTCAGGATTTCAGTTTATGTTGCCACGTTTATAATAAAGCTTTTAGCAGCCATTTATACTAACATTAGCAGCATACATTTTGTGCATGCCCATTTATTCCCAAATCCTTACCAATGCTGAGTATTGTCTTTTTAAATAATCTTTGCCAAATTAATAGGCACAAATTTTATTTTGATGATCTTTAAAATTAACATGTTCTTTTTTTTTTTTTTTTTTTTTTGGAGACGGAGTGTCGCTCTTGTTACCCAGGCTGGAGTGCAATGGCGCGATCTC
>NW_016107378.1:2295870-2301667 GCF_001604975.1 Cebus imitator | reverse complement strand
TTCTCCTGCCTCAGCCTCCTGAGTAGCTGGGACTACAGGCACGCACCACCATGCCCAGCTAATTTTTTGTAGTTTTAGTAGAGACGGGGTTTCCCCATGTTGACCAGGATGGTCTCGATCTCTCGACCTCATGATCCACCCACCTCGGCCTCCCAAAGTGCTGGGATTACAGGCTTGAGCCACCGCGCCCGGCCTGTTCTTTTTTCTTAGTAACAAAAAGACATGTATATTATAGAAAATCCAAGGGGACAGGGGAAGCACAAAGTAAACAAAACCCCCATAACGCTGAAATTCAGAGATAATCATTAACCTTTGGGTAATTTTTCTTTGCATATACATTATATATATTTTAATAACAATGGAGTTATACTGCACATACCATTTGTAACCTACTTTTTTCATTAACTATATCATGATTATCTTTCCATGTCAGAATCTTCTACAACAGTATATTAAAGACTTTCTAATATTCCAATATATAGATGTATTATAATTTACTTAATACCCAATTACTGAACATTTAGATATATAATATTTCAGTTTGGGGCTATTAAACAATAAGGTGTTTGTAGTTGAATCATTGCATATATTTATGATTCTTTCATTAAAATAAATATTTAGGCATGAAATAGTTGTGTTTGAATCTTAGAACCAATCTAAGATTGTTTTATTCCCAACAGCAAAGCAAACAGGATATGCAGGATGGCTGCATTTATAATCTAAATAATTTAAATATACATCATGAATTATTCAGCTCATATATATCATACATATGCATGATATATCACAGGCGGTTTTTCTTTTTTTGCATATTATGCAAACAGTAGACATAAGAAAACCGGAGTAACTTTACTAAAACCAGATAAACATACTTTAAAACAAAAGAAAATTAATAGAAATAAATATTTTATAATTATAAAAAGGCCGATCTACCAGGAAAATATCAAAATTATAAATATATATGCACCTAACAACAAAGCTGCACAATTTATGAAGCAAAAACTAACACACTTGAAAGAAGAAACGTGAAATTAAGAATAGTTGGAGACTTCAATATATCCTTTATATAATGGATAATATAACTTTCAATCCATTGATAGAGCAACTAGGAAAAGAGTCAACAAAACAGAAGACTTGAACAACACTATAAACCATCTAAACCGAAAAGACATCTATTAAGCATTACACTTAGCAATAAAGGAATAGACATTTTTCTAAAGCATACATGGAACATTTTTTAGGATAGATCATATGAAAGACCATAAAACAAGTCTGAAATTTAAAAGATTGAATCATACAAAGTACGTCCTCCAAGCACTGTAGAATAAGAAACCAATAACAAAGCTCAGAAATTCACAATTATGTGGAAATTAAACAATATACTCTTGAATAACAAATGGGGCAAAGAAGAAATCTCAATGGAAATTAGAAAATATCTTGAGAAGTACTAAAACAACATTACAAAATGTGAGATGCAGCCAAAGCAGTGCATAGTGGGAAATCTATTTTAAGAAAAAAATCTCAAATCAACCTGACTTTCCACCTTAAGAAACTAGAAAAAGAAATCTATCTAAACACAAAGCAAGCCAAAGTAAGGAAACAAAGATTTGAACAGTAATTAAATAAATAATAGAAAAACAATAGAGAAAATAAAACCAAAAGTTGATCCTTCTAAAAGAAATCAATGCTATGGTTTGACTGTGTTCCCCAAATTCATATGTCGATTGGAGATGAGGCCTTTGGAAAGTAATTAGGATTAGATAAGGTCATCAGGATGGGCCACCATGATGGGACCGATGGCTTTATAAGAGAGACCTGAGAGACGTAAGCTGACATGTTCTTGCCCTCTTGCCATGTTAGGATGCAACAAGACCCTCATCAGATGACAGTGTGATGCTCTTAAACTTCCCAACCTCCACACCTGTAAAACATAAATTTATTTTCTTATAAATTACCCATTCCGTGGAATTTTGTGTAGTAACAGAAAATGGACTAAGGTAATCAACCAATTGACAAACCTTTAGCTAGACTGAGCAACAAAAAGAGAAGACTCAAATTACTTAAATCAAAAATGAAAGAAGGGACATTCCTACTGACCTTACAGGCACACAAAGGATCATAAGGGAATATTATGAACAAGAGAATGCCAACAGATTAGATAACCAAGATTAAATGAACAAATTCCTAGAAAGATGCTAAAGAAACTAAGTCAAAAAGAAATTTAAAAAATCTGAATAGAATTACAATAAGTAAAGAGATTTAATTACTAATTAAAAACAAGTCTGCCTTGATCCTTTTGTAGTTCATGAGTATGATGACTGGGTGTTCACACACATATGTGAGATGTGACACCCTTGAACCTTGTTACCACATGGGCACATTGCCCATCTGACATGAAAAAAAGAAAAACTAAAAAAAAAAAAAAAAAAAAAACTTCCCATAAAGAAAATCTGTGAACCAGGCAGCTTCACTGGGGAAAAAGTTAACACCTATTGACAAATTCATCTAAAAGAAGAAACAGGAAGTGCTCCCCAACTTGTTTTATGAGGTCAATATTACCCTGATGCCAGAAATTGCAAGAAAACTGCTCTCCAATATCCCTTGAGTATTGGCTCAAACAAAATGCCAGCAAACAGAATCCAGCAGCATATGAAAAGGACTATACATCACAAACAACCTGGATTTATTCCAGAAATGCAAG
The DNA here is from genome assembly GCF_001604975.1 of Cebus imitator. NCBI lineage: Eukaryota > Metazoa > Chordata > Mammalia > Primates > Cebidae > Cebus > Cebus imitator. The sequence continues at coordinate 2,298,966 of NW_016107378.1, read as the reverse complement.
GTTGATTGATGTATGAGAAATAATCAATGTGATATTAATAGAATTTTTAAAACACGCATGATTATTTCAACAGATGCAGAAAAATAATTTCACAGAATCCAGTGCCCTTTCACGATCAAAAAATAGAAAAAAAAATTCAACAACTAGGGGTAGAAGAGAATTCACTCAACCTGATAAAGGACATCTATGTAAAACCCACAATTAATACCATACTTACTGGTGAAAGACTAAATATTTTCTCCTAAGTCAAAAACAGGACCTCTGCTACCTTTATTTAACATTATTTTGGAAGTTTTTCCCAGGGCAATAAGGCAAGAAAAAGAAAAAAGATATGCAGATGGGAAAATGAAGTAAAAAAATCTGTTTCACATGATATGATCTTGTATATAGAAAATCTTAAGGAATGTACTAAAATAACAGAAACATTAGATAACAAATAAGCTTAGAAAGGTTGCAGAATATTATAGCAATGTACAAAAATCCATTGTATTCCCAGCTGGCTTCTTTGCAGAAGTTGGCCATTTTATCCTAAAATTCATATAGAAATACAAGGGACCCAGAATAGACAAGACAATTAAAAAAAAAATTTGACTTCCTTTCTACCGGAACCACCATCTTCCCGTAATTCACCAAAATGACTAACACAAAGGGAAACAGAAGAGGCACCCAAAATATGTTCTCTAGGCCTTTTAGAAAACATGGTGTTGTTCCTTTGGCCACGTATATGTGAATTTATAAGAACAATGATATTGTAGACATCAAGGGAATGGATACTGTTGAAAAAGAAATGCCCCACAAGTGTTACCATGGCAAAACTGGAAGAGTCTACAGTGTTCCCTAGCATGCTATTGGCATTGTTATAAACCAAGTTAAGGGCAAGATTCTTGCCAAGAGAATTAATGTGCATATTGAGTACATTAAACACTCTAACAGCTGAGACAGCTTCCTGAAACGCATGAAGGAAAATGATCAGAAAAAGAAAGAAGCCAAAGAGAAAGGTACCTGGGTTCAACTGAAGCACCAGCCTGCTCCACCCAGAGAAGCACACTTTGAGAGAACCAATGGGAGGGAGCTTGAGCTGCTGGAACCTATTCCCTATGAATTCATGTCATAATATGTGTAAAAAAAAAAGAATAAGGTTGGAGGACTCACACTTCTTGATTTCAAAACTTACTACAAAGACATAGTAATCAAGACAGTATTGTATAGGAATTTATATAAACAAATGGATAATGGAACAGAAATAAGAGCTTAGAAATAAACCCTTAACATTTATGGTTGGTTGATTTTTCTTCCAGCCTTACTGAGGTATAATTAACAAATAAAAATTGGATATATTTAAAAGTGGATGTCGTGTCTTTTTTGCTTTTGTTATTTTTGAGTCTCACTCTGTTACCCAGGCTGGAGTGCAGTGGTAAAATCATAACTCGCTGCAGATTCAAATTCCTGGGCTCAAGTAATTCTCCTTCAGCCTCCAAAGTAGCTAGGACTACAGACATGCACCACGATGCCTAATTTATATACATATGTGTGTGTGTGTGTGTGTGTGTGTGTGTGTGTGTGTGTAGATCAAATGTACAGCATAACTACAGTTGGTAATACTGTATACAACTGTATATAAATGTACAACATATAACTATAGTTAATAATACTGTAGTTATAATGTACATTTGATATCCACATATATATATTTATAACATATACATATGTGGAGATTATAGTTGGTAATACTGTGGTTATTATGTTGTACATTTGATCTCCACAACATATTCATCTTGTGGAATGGAAACTTCGTACCCTTTGAATGGGCAGTTAATCTTTGAAAGGAGTGCCAAGACAATTCAATGGGGGAAAGGATATTCAGAACAACTGAATATCCATCAACAAAAAAATGAAGTTGCACCCTTTCTCTATGCCATACACAAAAATTAACTCAGAATTGATCAGAGTCCTAAACATAAGAGATGAAACTATAAAACTCTTAGAAGAAAACATAAGAATAATCTGTTACCTTGAGTTATGCAAAAGCTTCTTAGACTTGACATTAAAAGCACAGGCGATAAAAAAAAAATAAACATCAAAATCAATATCTTCAGTGCTTCAAAGGGCATGTTCAAGAAAAGAGAAGACTGAGTGTGGTGGCACATGCCTAGATTCCCAGTACTTTGGGAGGCCAAGGTAGGAAAATTTGCTTGAGCCCAAGAAGTTCAAGACCAGCCTGGGCAACAGAGGGAGACTCCAAATCTATAATAATAATAATAAGTAAAAAGCAAGAGAACAGACAACCCACAAAACTGGAGAAAATATTTGTAAATCACGTATCTGTAAGTAACTTGTATCCAGAACATATAAAGAACTCTTACAATTCAAAAGTAAAGATAAAAACTCAATTGTAAAAGGAGCATGGATTTGAACAAACATTTCTCCAAAGACCTACAAATAGCCAATACACACATGAAAAGATGCTCAACGTTACTGGCCATTGAATAAATGCAAATCAAAACCAAAATGAGATATCACTTCATACCCCTTAGGATGGCCAGAATTAAAGAGACACTAACAAGTATTAGTGAGGATGTGGACAAATGACAACTCTCACACGTTGCAGGAGGGAATGTAGAAAGGCACAGCCCCAGTCTATGGCCATACCACCCTGAACATGCCCAATCTCATCTGATCTCAGAAGCTAAGCAGGGTCAGGCATGGTTAGTACTTGGATGGGAGACTTCATGCGAATACCAGGTGCTGTAGGCTTAACGAAAGAAAGACACAAACAAAGGGAACTGTTTTCCCTTTGGAAAACAGTTTTGCAATTTCTCAAACTATTAGGCATGGTGCTGTTACCTATGGCTCAGCAATTCTATTCCTAGTATGTACTGAAAGAAATGAAACCATGTTCACATGAAAGCTTGTAGACAAATATTTACAGCAGTATTATTCAGAATAACCCCAAAGTAGAAACAACCCAAAAGTCCATCAACAGATGAATAAATAAGATGTGGTCTATCCACAATTGTGAAGTTATGATATCATAAGATATTGTATCGGCCGGGCGTGGTGGCTCAAGCCTGTAATCCCAGCACTTTGGGAGGCCGA
>NW_016107378.1:2292791-2295499 GCF_001604975.1 Cebus imitator | reverse complement strand
AAAAAACAAATTGAAGCAGTCCTGCCCTTATCTCTAAACTTTCCGATAGTACTCTCTGATTATGTGGGCCATGTAGAACATGTCCTTCCTGCTGACAAACTACTCCAGTTCTTATCTCATACTCCTGTAGTTATGCCTGCAAAGGTGGTTCACACTCCCATACCTACTGCTTTAACGCTTCTTACTGATAGCTCTGTTAAAAATGGAAAAGTGGCTATCAGGTGGGAACTGCGTAGCTCCCTTACTCCATCTGGATTTCCTAGTACTCAGAAAGCTGAAGTTGGAACCCTAATATTGGCCCTGGAAACCTTTTCTGCTCAGCCTATCAGTATTGTTCATGACTCTGCTTACTCCATTGATTTATTGCAAAACTTGAAACAGCCCTCATTAAGTCCACTCTTGAGCCCACCCTGCATGCCCTTTTTCTTCAACTTCAGCAATTGCTAGATCAACGAACACAGACTATTTTCATTACACACATTTGGGCCAACAGCTCGCTGCCTGGTCCACTAGTTCATGGCAATGATCAAGCAGACCTGCAGGTTATGACATCACTGCTTGACCAAGCCACTCAGTCACATCAATTTGTTCACCAAAATTGGAGAAACTTAACAATTTCAACTTACCCAAAGACTAGCTAAACAAATTATTTTACAATGCCCAGATTGCCAGCTCACAGGCATGTTCCCTCCTTCAACAGGTATTAACCCTAGAGGACTAGAACCTAATCAATTATGGCACACAGATGTTATGCACACCCCTGAATCTGGAAAACTAAGATATGTACATGTATCCGTTGATACCTATTCCCACCTAATTAGTTCACATGCCCTTCCTGGAGAGTCCTCGTAATGTTATTAACATCTTCTCTTAACTTTTGTATTTATAGGGTGGCCCATAAAAATTAAAACTGACAATGGTCCAGCTTACACCAGCTTACAATTTCACCAATTTTGTCACACATGGAATGTTCAATATTACACAGGTATCCTGTACAGGCCCAGGGACAGGCCATAGTAGAATGTGCCCACTCCACCCTTAAAAATATGCTCAGAAAGCAAAAAACGGGGAATATGAGTAAGGCCCTTACCACACTACTAGCACAAGCCTTATTTACCCTTAACTTCTTAGATTTAGAAAAGCACTGTGCAAAACTTTCAAAATATTAAACCTTTAGTTTTATGGAAAGATGTAAATAGTAGTCTATGGTGCAGTCCAAACAATTTGCTATTGTGGGGAAGAGGATACGCTTGTGTTCACACCCCCTCAGGTCCTCTTTGGATTCCAGCACGATGCATCAAACCATACCGTGGAATGGCTGGGACCCAACCCAGTACCAAAAATAAAGGAAATGACCCTGTAGAACCCGCAGTCCTGGATGACACGGCTTCCTCAGACAACACAGGCCCCGGACATTATGCTGAAGACAGCTCAGGAGACTGAGAAAATCCCGCTCCGGACACAGACACCATTCACTCCAGATAATCTGTTCCTCGCTTTGCTCTCTGTTGTATATTGCAACTCTCACAGGGTACTGGTTTTTCTCATTCTCTCACTCTGCCTGCAGCCCATACCTGCTACACTCTATTAGGCCCATCTCCTAGATCCACTTTTCTTCTACGCTGTGACTTGGGCGGACAGTCCCTTCTCAGAGAGTGTCTAACAATGTAATTGCTTGGCTAGGAGGGATGACTATACCCCCGATGGCGTTCCTCAGTAACGCCCCTAAAGAACAACGTACAAGGACACCTCTCCTGGATAGACCCCCACTCCTGGAGGTCACTCTTTGATTCGAAAAGAATTTTACTGATTATACTCATGTCTGTCTTATGTTATCTACTGGTTCTAGGATGAAAAGCCAAAACAAGCTGTAACCACTGTGTCTGTGAATCCTGTCACTGCGCACATCTGTACTCTTCAATCAACAAAACCTGATGCAAAAAAAACAGAAAAAGGGGAGTTGCAGGAGACTGGTCGGAGTGGTGGGAGAAAGTATAGGGAAAGGAGCAGGCCTTCTGAAATGTCAGAAGGCTCTGCATAGCTCTAGGGGAGAATAGCTGAAGGCAGCTGTTCTCTAACCCTGAGGCCTAGGGCAAGGAGTATGTGCAAGGGTGTGAAGGGGAAGTTATCTTAATCAGGCTTGTTTGTTTGAAGTTGTCCAGGAACTGACCTTTGAACATCCACCTGTGACATTCCCTCAAAGGGGAACAATAAATGTTAATTACCCAAAGACTGTGTTTGCTTCAGGCTTTCAGCATCGCACTGAGTAAAAGCAAGCAGCTCCAGCTTCGCTTTGGCCAGTAGAGTCAGGCAGCCCCTAGCTGCTCTTACAATGCACACCCGTGTCTGAGTACTGATTTCATCCATCAGTCGGCCAGGGTCTGCGGGACAGACCCAGGAATCTCATCCAGTCTTTTCATTAAATCCATCTATACAAGGACACTCCAAAATATATGTCTCATCCCGGACCTCCATTTCAACTACAGACCAGTGTATTTAATCTATTACATGACATCTCCATTAAGATGTCCAAAAGAAGCCGGGCACGGTGGCTCAAGCCTGTAATCCCAGCACTTTGGGAGGCCGAGGCGGGTGGGTCACGAGGTCAAGAGATCGAGACCATCCTGGTCAACATGGTGAAACCCCGTCTCTACTAAAAATACAAAACATTAGCTGGGCATGGTGGCGTGTGCCTGTAATCCCAGCTG
>NW_016107378.1:2288278-2292501 GCF_001604975.1 Cebus imitator | reverse complement strand
AACCCAGGAGGCGGAGGTTGCGGTGAGCCGAGATCCTGCCATTGCACTCCAGCCTGGGTTACAAGAGTGAAACTCCGTCTCAAAAAAAAAAAAAAGAAAGATGTCCAAAAGATATCTCAAATTTCACATGTTCAGAACTAGCCTCTTGATTACTGCCCTCCATATTTCAGTTGCTCAGAACTAACATCCTTATCACCCTTGGGCCTCTCTCTCACTCCTCCATATCAAGCCATCAGTAAGTCCTGCTACTTCTGTGTTTCTATTTTCTGGATTAAGGTGGTGCATTGAACATATGCATATAATTTTGCATCCTCACAAATCTCACTAAGTTGCCGTAAAGGGAATTTTTTTTTAAAGGCAAACCATATGTACAGCGAGAACAAGAGAAAGAAAATTACAGCATGTCAGAAACTGAGGTCAGGCATGGTGGCTCATGCCTGTAATCCCAGCACTTTGGGAGGCCAAGGTGGGTGGATCACTTGAGCCCAGGAATTCCAGACCAGCCTGGGCAACATGGTAAAACTCTGTCTCTACAAAAATTACAAAAATTGGCTGGGCATGGTGGTGCACACCTGTTGTCTCAAGCTACTTGGAGGGCTGAGGCAGGAGGATCACCTGAGCCTTGGGAGGTGGAGGCTACAGTGAGCCGTGATCGTGCCACACTGCACACTCCAGCCTGGGCAACAGAGTGAGACGATGTCTCTCAAAAAAAGAAAAAGTGTGTCAGAAACTGAACAGAAAATAGACCAGTGATAACTGATGAAAGACTTTTGAAAAGTTAGGTCCCAGCTCATGCTTGTAATCTGAGCACTTTTGGAGACTGAGGTGGGAGGATCTCTTGCACCCAGGAGTTCAAGACCAGACTGGGCAATACAGTGAGACCTCATCTCTACAACAAAATATTTTTAAGAATTAGCAAAGTGTGATAGCTCACATATGCAATCCAAGCTACTTGGGAGGCTGAGCTGGAAGTTTCACTTGAGTCGGGGAGGCAGAGTTTGCAGTGAGCTGAGATCCTGGGATCCTGCCACTGCCTGGGTGACAGAGTGAGACACTGTTTCAAAAAAGAAAAAAGAAAGTTAAGTCCCAAATTGTCATTGCAGTATACTGAAAAGGTCTAGGAACTGACAGCACAGAATTCATCTACCACTAAGGATAAGAGGGTGGTTTTTTTAGAGAGAAAGTTAAAGTTTCAGAACCCACTCATTCCACTGTGTTCCTCCTTCAAATTGGCAGTGGTCTAGACTCTAGAAGTTTATTAAGTGGAAAGGTGTTTCTGGCCTGAGGGACTCCTGGCACAGGCAAGGAGGTGGGTAAAAACAAACGAAGTAAGGGACTGACACTAAAGGCTTAATGCAGATATCCGATATTGTAATATTTTTCTTGACTTGGATCCCAGCATTCCGGCATCAAGACACCTGTTTTCCAGCAGGGGGAATCTGATTAATTTTCTCCAGAGAAAATGCTTTCAAAGAGATGCTCGGCCAGGTGCAGTGGCTCATGCCTGTAATCCCAGCACTTTGGGAGGCTGAGGTGGTGGATCACTTGAGGTCGGGAGTTCTAGACCACCATGGGCAACATGGCGAAAATCCATCTCCACTAAAAATGCAAAAATTAGCTGGGTGTGGTGGCAGGTGCCTGCTATCCCAGCTACTTGGAAGGCTGAGGCAGAAGAATCACTTGAACCTGGGAAGTGGAGGTTGCAGTGAGCTGAGATTGAGCCACTGCTCTTTAACCTGGGTGACAGTGTGAGACACTGTCTCAGAGAGAGAGAGGGAGAGAGAGAGAGAGAGAGAGAGAGAGACAGACATGCCCATCATGGATTTCCAACAAACAGCCTACTCTGATTACCTTATGACAGTGGTTCTTAATGCGGGACAATCTTCTTGCCCAGGAGACATCTGGTGATGTCTGCAGACATTTTTCATGTTACAACTTGTGCATGATTGAGGTGGTTTCCACTGGCAGCTAGTGGGTAGATACTAAAACTGCCTTTGCAAAATTATAACTGAGGAAATAATACCAGTGAAAGAAATCAGACCTAACCAACTCTATCTTGCTTCTAACCCTTAAGCTGTCCTTGTTCATTCCTGGATGCAGGCTGAACCAACTTTGGGAAGGAATTCAGTTCATGGTTTGACTCTGAAACGAAATTGATAACAGACCTTTCCGGAAAAGATCCCCTTCTTGACTGGGGTCCAGTCTGCCTTTGTAGGACTAACAAATTCGCTACAAGATTAGAAATTATAGTTTAGGGGTCATGCAGCCTCTGACGCCAAGAGTCTGAACGTCTCTAAATTGCTCCTAGGGTAACATCACTAATGTAAAATGTAAGATCAGTGCTTGAGATATTCTGCAGACTCTGCACTCCATGGATCAGCTGACACCACCCAGACCCATAATATGGCTCAATTAGTTCTGCCATCCCACCCAGGAACAGAGACAGCAAGAAAACCTCACTTCGACCCACTATGATTCCATCTCCAACCTGACCAATCAGAACTTCCCACTTTCCAAGCCCTTACCTGCCAAATTATCTTTAAGAATTCTGATCCCCAAATGCTTGGGGAGACAGATTTGAGTACGTAGTAATAAAACTCCAGTCTCCCACACAGCTGGCTCTGTGTGAATTACTTTCTCCATTGCAAGCCCCTGTCTTGATAAATCAGCTCTGTCTAAGCAGCGGGCAAGGTGAAACGATTAGGCAGTTACAATACCAGCGGTGCTGCTCAACACCTTGCATTGCACACGGATCATAAGGATTCCTCAGAGGGCAGGAGAGGAAAGGATCCAGGAGAGAAAAGTTACTTCCTCTACTCAAAAAGGACAGGAAGCAGCCAGGACCAGGATCAGGAAGGGTTTGAGTCATTTCTCTCAACACCAAATATGCTTGCTATGGTTTGGCTATTTGGCCCTCAGGTTGAAATTTGCTCCCCAATGTTAGAGGCAGGGCCTGATGGGAGGTGTTTCGGTCACAGAGGTGGATCCCTCATGAATGGCCTGGTGCCCAATAATGAGTGTGTTCTTTCCCTTAGTTCCCAAGAGACCTGATTTTTTTTTTTTTTTTAAGACGGAGTCTCACTCTGTTGCCTAGGCTGGAGTGTACCGGCGTGATCTCAGTTCACTGCAACGTCCACCTTCCAGATTCAAGCAATTCTCCTGCCTCAGCCTCCTGAGTAGCTGGGATTGCAGACACCCACCACCACGCCTAGCTAATTTTTGTATTTTTAGTAGAGAAGGGGGTTTCACCATGTTGGGCAGTTTGGTCTTGAACTCCTGACCTCAGGTGATCCACCCGTCTTGGCCTCCCAAAGTGTGGGGATTACAGGCGTGAGGCATGGTGCCTGGCCTGTGTCTTGTTTTTTGAGACACAGTCTCACTCTTTTGCCCAGGCTGGAATGGCTCACTGCACTCCATCTAAAAAAAAAAAAAGGAAATGAGCTGGGAGTGCCTCCCAGGGGGCACAAGGAAGGCTGACAGCAAGCAGAGAAAGATTTCATCCTGGCTCAAGTGGAAGAGTTCACATTTTGAACGATGACTGAGGAATCCGACCTACCATCATGGTAGATTTAATCTCAGGAGCACAGAATTCAGCTGTGACCTGGAAGTCAGTCAAGCCAGGTGTGTAGCTCACATCTGTCGAGCACTTATTTAGTGCTCAACATTCTACTCTCAGTTCTTGGGAGAGAGGAATGTTACTGCCCTCCTTAGCCTAAATCCCCAAGTGGATTCTAATCACCTTCAGAATCAAGGCCAGTATTTTCCCCAGGGCTTTGACTTCATCTGTACCCAAATCTTGTGCTTTTACCTTTCACTTTTTACACTTAAACCACATTCACATTCCTTTAACTCCCTGAACGACCCATGCTTTTCCCTGATTCAGGGTCTTTGCATTATAAGCTTGTTCCTTGGAAACAAATACTCCTTCCCTTCCTTTTTTTTTTTTAATTTAATTGAATTTAATTTTTTTTAAGATGGGGTTTCACCATGTTGGTCAGGCTGGTCTTGTACTCCTGACCTCCGGTGACCCGCCCGCCTCGGCTTCCCAGAGTGCTGATGTTACAAGCATGAGCCACGGCGCCCGGCCACTTTTCCTTCCTTTAGCTATGACTTTCAGATTCCTCCCCAGGGAAATAAAGGGCGAGAAAGAAAGAAAAAACCTATGTCCACTCCTACCTACCCAATCACCCCATCCCAACCCTTCTCTCTCTCTCCCTCTTTCT
>NW_016107378.1:2286231-2288168 GCF_001604975.1 Cebus imitator | reverse complement strand
TATATGTGATTAAGGTCTTCTGTGATGCATTCCTATAGCTCCCTGAAGTTTACTTTTATGATATGTTGTATTCACATTTGCCAATTCTTGTTCTAGGTCTTTTTTCCCATGAGATCACAGCTGGATAAGGGCAGACCATGCTCGTCTCATTTACTACTATATCCTGTGTCTGGCAAAGTATTTGACATACAGTAGGCATTTACTAAACATTTGTTGAATGTTTTAATGGATGGACGGTAGGCTCTCTGGCTAAATGAATGAATAAATGACTAATCAGGCTCCAAGAACCAAATCTCTTCAACTCGATCATTAAAGTTCATGCCCTCTACTCAAGGCAGTGCCCTCACCTGTGGCCTTTTTCTTTTTCTTTCCTTTTGTTTTTATTTTAAAGACAGGGTCTCACTCTATTGCCCAGGCAGGGGTGCAGTGGTGCAATCACAGCTCACTGCAGACTTGAACCCCTGGGCTCAAGCAATCCTCTCACCTCACCTTCCCAAGTACCTGGGACCACAAGCACGCACCAGAATGCTTGGCAATTTTTTTTTTTTTTTTTTTTAAAGATGGGGTTTCTCCATGTTGGCCAGGCTGGTCTTGAACTCCTGATCTCAGGTGATCCACCCACCTCAGCCTCCCAAACTGCTAGGATTACAGGCATGAGCCACTGTGCCCGGCTTGGCAAATTTTTTAAATTTTTGTAGAGACAGGGTCTTGCGATGTTGCCCAGGCAGGACTCAAACTCCTGGACTCAGGCGATCCTCCCACCTCGGCCTCCCAAAGTGTTGGGATTCCAGGCATGAGCCACTGTACTGGCCACTCATGGCCTATTAATCCTTAACTTGATACATATTCACAGACACTTTACTTAGTTTGCAAGTAGCCCTCCCCCCATTAAAAGAAAGAAGAAAAAGGGTTACCAAGAGATCATATGGTGAGTCCAGTGAAAAGAAACATCTTATGGCCTGAATGCAAGAAGGAAGACAAAAATAGGTAAAAGTGTCTATATTAGGCTGTTCTTGTGTTGCTATACATTTAAAAAAAGAAAAAACACCTGAGACCAGGCACAGTGGTTCATGCCTATAATCCCAGCACTTTGGGAGGCCAAGGCTGGTGGATCACCTGAGTTCATAAGTTCAAGACCAGCCTGACCAACATGGTGAAACCCTGTCCCTGCTAAAAACAATTTTTTAAAAAATTAGCCAAGCATGGGGGCAGGTGCCTGTAATCTCAGCTACTCAGGAGGCTAAGGCAGGGGAATTGATCACCTGAACCCAGGAGACAGAGGTTGCAGTGAGCCCAGATTGTGCCATTGCACTCCAGCACTCCAGCCTGGGTGACAGTGCAAAACTTCGTCTCAAAAAAAAAAGAAGAGGTGAGGTTTAATAGGCTCACAGTTCTGCAGGCTGTACAAGTGCCAGAGGCGTTACAACCAGAGGACTCCATCTTTACTAGGAGCTGGGTAAAATGAGGCTGAGACCTACTGGGCTGCACTCCCAGGAGGTGAAGCATCCTAAGTCACAGGATGAGATGGGTCAGCACAAGATACAGGTCACAAAGACCTTGCTGATAAAACACGTTGCAGTAGAGAAGGCAGAAAAAACCCAACAAAACCTAGATGGCTATGAAAGTAACCCTTGGTCGTCCTTACTGCTCATTATATGCTAATTACAATGTATTAGCATGTTAAAGGCACTTCCACCAATGCCAGGACAGTTTACAATGCCACAGCAACAACAGGAAGTTACCCTATGTTGTCTAAAAAGGGGAGGAACCCTCAGTTCCAGGAATTGTCCACCCCCTTTTTAGAAAACTCATGAATAATCCACCCCTTGTTTAGCATATAATCTAGAAGTAACAATATGTGAGCGCTCCACACTCCTGCTCCGCCTGTGGAGTAGCCATTCTTTCTTTTATTCCTTTACTTTCTTTCTTTTTTTTTT
>NW_016107378.1:2278550-2286079 GCF_001604975.1 Cebus imitator | reverse complement strand
TACAGGCACACACCACCACACCTGGCTGATTTTTGTATTTTTAGTAGAGGTGGGGTTTCACCATGTTGGCCAGGCTGGTCTCAAAATCCTGACCTCTGGTGATCTGCCCACTCGGCCTCCCAAAGTGCTGGGCTTACAGGCGTGCCCGGCCTATTCCTTTACTTTCTTAATAAACTTGCTTTCACTTTACTCAATGGATTCGCCCTGAATTATTTCTTGTGTGAGATCTAAGAACCCTATCTTGGAGTTTGGGGTCTGGACCGGAATCCCTTTCCTGTTAACACAAACGTGGCGTTGGCGGCCGGGCGCGGTGGCTCACGCCTGTAGTCTCAGCACTTTGGGAGGCCGAGGTGGGCAGATCACCTGAGGTCAGGAGTTCGAGACCAGCCTGGCCAACACGGTGAAACCCTGTCTTTAAAAAAACAAAACAAAACAAAACATGGCGTTGGTGTCTGCTAGGATTCTGGGGAGGCCTTGGAGAACTTTTAAGCATGGCGGAGGCAAAGTGGGAGCAGGTACATCACAAGGCAAGAACAGGAGCATGAGAGAGCAGGTGAGGAGCCACAAGCTTTTAAATGACCAGCTCTCATGAGAATGCACTATCTCAAGAACAGCACAAGCCACAAGGGATCCGACCCAATCAGGCCTCACCTCCCACCACACCCTGCCTCTACATTGAGGATTACATTTGACATGAGATTTGGGTGGGGACAAACATTCAGCTATATCAGTGTCTAAAACCTCAGTGCTACAAAGCAGTTGAGGGTAGTTAGTGCTATACCTACTCCAATATCCTTGTAGACACCATAAGGCAATAATTGTTTTTGTTGTTATTCGTTTGTGTTTTGGGTTTTTTTTGAGATGGAGTCTTGCTCTGTCTCCCGAACGCGTGCAGTGGCACGATCTCGGCTCACTGCAACCTCTGCTTCCATGGTTCAAGGGAGTCTCCTTTCTCATTCTCCAGAGTACTGTAGCTGGGATTACAGGTACGTGCCACCACACCCAGCCACAATAATTGTTTATAATGACACAGAGGGCTAAAACCGTAATGTTTATTCCCGATTGCCTGGGCTTCCCTGTGTGTGAAATTAGCTATTTGCTTGTAATTTCTACTGTGGATTGAATTTTTAGCAGTTTCTCGTTCACAATAAGAAGAGCTTGTTTGAGGGGTAGACCTGCTGGGCTCAGAGTATTAGCCCATAAGGACCACAAATATCTGAGTGAAATTTATCAGAAAAAAGGGTGCTGATTAACTCAGATCTTCACCAGAGACTCCTCACAAACCAGGGAAAGTGTAAATTTGCCTCAGCCTTGCTTGAGTAGATAGCCTCTGCAAGTGAACATTTGAAACTGATCGAAGAAAACCTTCAGCTGAATTAAATTTAAAGGAGTTTAATTGAGCAATAAACGATTCGCAAATCAGGCAGCCCCCAGAATCACAGTAGATTCAGAGCCTCCAGCGCAGCTATCTGTTGGAAGAAGATTTGTAGACAAAAAAGGGAAATGCACTGAAATTGGAAGTGAGGTACAGAACAGCGAATTGGTTGCAGCTTCATATTTGCCATATTTAAACACAGTTTGAACACTCAGCAGTGTATGAATGGTTGAAGTATAGCCACTGGGATTGGCCAAGACTCAGCTATTGTTACAGGTGCATACTTCTAAGGTTAGGCTTCCAATCTTCTCTACCTATTAAGCTAGGTTGCCGTTTGTCCACAAGGACTCAAATATGGAAGTACGGAGTCTCAGGCCATAGTTTTCTTTAACAATTCCCCCCTTTTGGTCATTTTCTTAATTTTGAGAGACTGACCAAAACTTGAGTTATTGATGTCACTATCACCATTGTAAATGTACTTCTTTGGTCTCGAAACTCACTGGGAAGCAGTAGAACAGTGAGGTTTTTTTTTTTTTTTTTTTTTTAGACGGAGTTTCGCTCTTGTTACCCAGGCTGGAGTGCAATGGCACGATCTCGGCTCACCACAACCTCCGTCTCTTGGGCTCAAGCTATTCTCCTGCCTCAGCCTCCCGAGTAGCTGGGACTACAGGCATGCGCCACCATGCCCAGATAATTTCTGTATTTTTAGTAGAGATGGGGTTTCACCATGTTGACCAGGATGGTCTCGATTTCCTGACCTCGTGATCCACCTGTCTCGGCCTCCCAAAGTGCTGGGATTATAGGTGTGAGCCACCGCTCCCGGCCAAACAGTGAGTTTTGCAAAGGTAGGAACAAGGACTGAGTAGAGGGAACCTCTTTTTGCTGGAACGTCCTGTTTACAGGAGAAAAACAATCTGGTCCGTTCCAGGATCTACATGTTGCCTCAAAGTTTTAGTTTGATGATGTCACATTTAGCATGAGCAACTCCATTTTAGTTTGGTTTGGCCTATTGGGGCCTAGAGCATGAGCTTAGTCCAAAACAATGGCCTCCCACAATTTTCTTTTTTTTTTTCCCCCATTTATTTATTTTATTGCATTTTAGGTTTTGGGGTACATGTGAAGAACATGCAAGACTGTTGCATAGGTACACACGTGGCAGTGTGATTTGCTGCCTTCCTCCCCATCACCTACATCTGGCATCTCTCTCCTTGCTATCTCTCCCCAACTCCCCACCCCGCACTGTCCCTCCCCTGTTTCCCCCCAGCTGATCCCAGTGTGTAGTGCTCCCCTTTTAAGGCTAGTCAAGTGAAGCAGTGGGAGTGGAGAAGGAACAAAGAAATCTGTAACTGGTTGTGATCCATTAGTTGTAAACACCACTGCACTCGGACCAACCAGGATATTTTGCAAAGTCGGTTTCGTGAACTTACACAGACAAGCCCCTGCTATTATGCTTATTTTTTAGATAAGGTTATCCAGGTGATGAGGAAGTTTTACTTCTGAGAACAGCCTGGATACGAAACCTTTACACGTCAGTGTCTGCTAGACATTTTCTAGTCTGTACAGCCCTGTTGAATGTTCTCACGATGGGGAGGTGTGTGCTTAAAATGCGGGGAAGGTGCTTTTATTTCACCCCTGGTGAAACTGGGCGAACTAATTTTTTTAAACACGATATTTGGCCCCCTTGAACTGCCAGTCTGGACTACATTTCCCAGCAGGCCGTGCTTAAAGACTACGGGTGCCTGCGGGAGGTCAGCGACGTTGGCTGCGGCACAGGCGCGGTGCGGGCGACGCCGGGCGGTAGCTTCGTGGTTTGAATGGCTGCGGGCCCGGGCCCTCACTTCCCTTGAGGACCGGCTGCCTAGGGGTGCGCTATGCCGTCGGGAGGTGACCAGTCGCCGCCGCCCCCGCCTCCTCCTCCTGCGGCGGCGGCAGCCTCGGATGAGGAGGAGGAAGACGACGGCGAGGCGGAGGACGCCGCGCCGCCTGCCGAGTCGCCCACCCCTCAGATCCAGCAGCGGTTCGACGAGCTGTGCAGCCGCCTCAACATGGACGAGGCGGCGCGGGCCGAGGCCTGGGACAGCTACCGCAGCATGAGCGAGAGCTACACGCTGGAGGTGCGCTCGCGGGTGGAGGGGCGCTTCCGGCCTAGTCGGCGTGAACCGGGAGCCGCGGCGCGCGCCCCGAGGGATCCTCGGGTGGGCTGCAGGGTCCCAGCCTGGACAGGGGTGGGGATCCCCTCAGTGCTATTCCGAGGCTCTTAGCCTTTCCTTGGGCGAGCGGGGCCTCGCCGCGCTTCCCTGCAGCTTCCGAATGGGGAACGCCTCTTGCCCTAAAGTAGCACATCGAGGCTGAGATCGCGCTGGGGTCCCGATGAGGAAAATGGGTGTGTGGCCCATCTGACTCCCCACCCACCTTGTTAGTAGAATGAACTGGTGTCGCTGTCAAGACCGCACGGAGAAGGGGAGGGGACTTGTCCTTATTTGCACCGCGATTAATCGGGTTTTGGCGCCTGGGTCTCCAGGCTTCTCCGTCTGTTCGCTTCCCGCTGTTAACCAAATTGCCTTTGCCCAGGCGTTGGAGGCGTTCGAGTCTACGCGCTGATGGGTTTTGGGCTGTGTTTACACCTGTGTAAACAAATTAAGACCCATTTCCTCCCAGGCCAGATGAAATGAGTCCTCTGCCGACCCGGATACAGATACATGCCCCCATTTGTCACTAGGATCAGGACGGTGGCTACCTCGAGGGCCTTTTGGTCGCTTTGGGCATTGCACAGGACTCCTGTTGTCGCGATCCGGGCGTGTTAGGTCGCAGCCTTCGGACAGGGCTTGCAGATGAGAAAAATGGCCATTCTAGCCAGTGACTGTCAGCTCTGTAGGCACCTCCCCTTCATGGGCCAATGGGAAGTGACACGGAAGTCCGGATTGTTTATCAGCTGTTTGCCTGTGTGTAGGTGGCATTTAAACCTGAGGCCATTTGATTTCTGAAGTAGTTTTATATATAGTTTGTAGAAAAAGTGGGACAAATAGGCCCAGATGCAAAGGCCTAAACAAGGTATTATTTATAATATGTTTTTGCCTATGTGTCCTGATGAGTGGTTATTTTTAAATTTGTGTTTGCATTAATAGAATTTTAATTCAAGTACTAGTTATCTCTTTGAATTGTTATATCTGCAGAAGAAAGATAGTGTATGGTGCCTTTAGAACCTGACAGACCTAGGTGATTTTGAACAATTTACGTAGCCACTGGAAAGTTGAGTTTTGTGATCTCTGAACTGGAGATATTTGTGTTAACCTCACAGAGCTGTTCTAAAGGTTAAATAAGGTAATAATGTATTTTCTGGCACATAAAACACCCATATGGACAGTGCTTTCAAGTTTACTAAGCTCTTTGTATATTTACATGATTTGGCTGAATAAGCTTATCTCTCGGTGACTTTCTGTAGTCTGGCAAAGAGAAGGACTGGTTGGCTTTTTTTTTTTTTTTTTTTTTTTAAGGGCCTTTTAAGGGTTTCTAAACAAGTTCTTAATTTTACCCTCAGGATAATCCTGTAAATTTTTAGATAGAACAAGCATTACCACCATTTAGTTGAGGTATTTCAACTCATAGCAGTTAAGTTGTATAAAGTCTGGTGGTATATCAGCAAGTGTCCCATAATAGGTGGTTAGTAAATTATTTTTGAAAACACATGTTTGATTACTCAGTTCTTTTGATTACTGAGACTTTAGGTTCAGCTTCTTAGCCCAGTTTACTCAGTAACTGAATGAATATTAATTCATTAAATATTTCTTGAACACTAATATTACTTGCTACACACTGTTCGAGGTGCTGGAAATAAGAGCAGTAAACAAAGCCTAAAAATACCTGCTCTTGTGGGGCTTATAGTCAGGTATGCTGTGAGGTAATGTGGGATGTCATTCACACTGCAGTGGAAGGGAAAATAAAGCTCATAGGATATTTAATACAGAATATGGGCTATGGAATTTTAACTGGATTTCTTGTATTTCCTGTGCATTTTTAACTTGTAACTCATTCTCACAGTCCTCAGCCAAGAAAATGCAGCCTGAGACTGTTAAGTAATTTCCCCACTGTGTTAGAGCTACAGTGTGGCAGAGCCAGAATTTGAAACCAGATCTACTTGACCCTGTAAGATATGGTCATGAGATGTTAATTTTGAGGATAACTATTTTTTAGTATTATGCAATTTTTCAACAAATAGTTTTTAGGACTAAAGATAAACTAGGCATAGAGTCTACTCTTTGCACAGATTATTTAAAAGAGCTTACTGCTCCGTTTTGTTATCTAAGCACTGTAAAATTCTCACAAGACTAATTCTTTTCTTCTTTTTAGGAATGATATAATTGTGAACTTTCTTTTTCTTTCTTTTCTTTTCTTTCTTTCTTTCTTTCTCCCTCCACCTTCCAAGTAGTTGTGACTTCTCCAGAACCGAAATGGACCATTATAGATCATCTTTTAAACCCCTTATTAAAGCACAGGATAATGCTGTGACTGACTTTATACTTTTTAAGAGATTTGATATAGTAGAGAAAGGCAGTAGTTATAAATCTAAATTTGCTTTTACATTATAAATCAAGAATATTGTGAAACCATCTCCCAGAGATAAGTGTAATACACAAATGTTGGCTGGTTTTTTTTTGACAATACATCTGTGCTATTAGTACATATAACTGGATTTTTAAGATAGTCTATGTATAAATGTGAAAAATGCAGAACTTCCAGTTTTTCTCATTTTCCTTTAGACCAGTAATGGATACAGTGAAACTAAAGGACATCTTCCATCCTTCCTCTCTTTTATAGGAAGAGTAAAGTTGTATCACTTCTTTTTTTTTTTTTTTTTGAGATGGAGTTTCGCTCTTGTTACCCAGGCTGGAGTGCAATGGCGCGATCTCGGCTCACCGCAACCTCTGCCTCCTGGGTTCAGGCAATTCTCCTGCCTCAGCCTCCTGAGTAGCTGGGATTACAGGCATGCGCCACCATGCCCAGCTAATTTTCTGTATTTTTCGTAGAGACGGGGTTTCACCATGTTGACCAGGATGGTCTCGATCTCTTGACCTCGTGATCCACCCGCCTCGGCCTCCCAAAGTGCTGGGATTACAGGCGTGAGCCACCGCGCCCGTCTTCACTTCTTGAATAAAAAAGAATTGTGAGGATGATCTTTTAGAAGCAATGCCTTAAAAATTATTATTGTTTAATGATAATATGCTAGTGATCTACAATAGTTTCATTTGGTTATAAAAATAAATTTCATGCATTCATGTATGTATTTTGATTAGGTATAAAATTAGTGGCTGAATGTCCATTCAAGCTTAATTTTGTATTTCTATAATTTTCTAGATTTTGAGCAAGATTAAAAATACAGACAACAATATTATGTCCATTCCTATGGCTATATAACAAATTACCTTAAAACTTAGGGGTAGAAAACAATTTGTTTTGCTCACAGGTTCTGTGAGTCAGAAACTCAGGCCAGAGACAGTATGGGTATCAGGTTTCTGCATCAAAATGACTGGTACCTCACCTGGAAGACTTGAGTAACTAGGAACTGGCACAGGTGGAGCTCATTGGGCATCTCTATATGTCTGTTCCATGGTGGTCTCTCCAGCATGGTGGTCTCTCCAGCATGGTGATACGGGGTAACTGAATTCTTGGATGTTGTTTCAGGACTCCCAAGGCATATGTCCTAAGAGAGAGAACCAAGTGGAATTTATATTGCCTTGTATACTCTTTAGAATTACATAGTATCACTTCTACCTCTGCTATTGATAGAGACAGTTAATCAGTGTGAGGGAACGCAGACCCCTGCCCATGTCCAGGGTGAGGGAACCTTCCCTGCCTTTCAGTAAAATAATGTCAATGTCACATTATAAGAAGAACATATGGGGCCAGGCGAAGTGGCTTATGCCTGTAATCCCAGCACTTTGGGAGGCCGAGGTGGATGGGTCACTTGAGGCCAGGAGTTCAAGACCAGCCTAGCAAACATGGTGAAACCCCATTTCTACAAAAAATTACAAAAATTAGCTGGGCCTGGTGGTGCATAGTCCCAGCTACCTTGGAGGCTGAGGCAGGAGAATCACTTGAATCTGGGAGGGGGAGGTTGCAGTGAGCCAAGATCACACCACTGCGTTCCAGCCTGGGT